>NC_046169.1:2649108-2776262 GCF_011064425.1 Rattus rattus
GAATTATAATATAAATATCTGATATGCAGGATACCTGATGGGTGACCCTGTGGGGGTCGTGACCCACATGTTAAGAACTGCTGCTCTAGAAGAACAGAATTGATAGACTCAACATAAATTTCAAAGGGGATTTGTTAGGTGGGCTCACATGACATGCACTGGGCAGACCAAGAGTGGCTGCCTACATGCCGGAAAGGGTGAGAACCCAGTAGCTGCTCAGTCCTAAAGGTTGGGTAGCTCAGTTGTCCAGTTTGGTCCTGAAGGCCTGAATGATTATTGGAGAGTCTCCAGTCTCTGGTGGAAAGTCGAAGTTGCCGAGTTCTAGGGTTAGCATAGGATGGTGGCTGCAGTGGCAGCAGCAAGTTAGATGCATTCACAGTAGTTAGTGAAGACAAACAGGCAAAGGAAGCTGCTTTCCTCCCAGACTTCTTTCTTTCTGGGCTGCTGCCCGAAGATGCTGCCCACTCTTGGTGGGGGGTAGGGTCTCTTCAGTTACTCCTCTCAGGGGATACCTTTAACTGAGTCTAAGAGGCATATATCTTAGCTGACTCCATAATCTGGTCAAGTTAACAACTGAAATTAACCATTATGGTAGGATTTGGGTGCGTTTACTACCTTCTAGCCCTATCCTATGGGCAAGTAGTTGTAAGCCAGACTAATGAAGTCCCAGCAGAGGCACTGTACTCCCTGGAGACATGAAGAATGCCCTGAGCTAGCCTGGGAATTCTGGAGGCTTTTTGGAAGCAGTTGTTGGAAAAACGTCTCACATGCAAGGTCAGGTGGGCGTCCTGGGATCAGTTAGTGGAAATGGTGAATGAACGACTCAGTGGAGCAGCCAAGGTCACACTTTGAACTGCCCAAGGTGCTGTTTCTGAAGTTTGCTTGGATCTTGGGAATCTGAGGACACAGGCTGAGAACCATAGAGTCAAGGTGGGGTTGGGTGGAGTGGTAAGAAGAGCCTGGTAACCATGGAGACCTCACCCTGGCCGACTAGGAGCCCTGAGAAGCCCTCAGGCTCACAATCAGAAGGGATGGGTAGGTTTGAACTAAGAGCTGCTATTGGATTGGTGTAGGCGGGACAGATAGGGCCAGAGTGGGCTTCCTCTACCTTCCTGCTACCACCAGTGAGTCCACCTCTGGTCCACTAAGAGGCTGCGATAGTTTCACTGGGAATCCACATTTTTAGCTATTGCATTGGTAAGGAACCTCAGCCAACCCATCCAATCTAGAAGAAGGATGTGTGCCCCGTGCCTATTGCTGCTCCTGTCTCCATAGGATGTTCCCACAAAGCCTATGACATCTGGAGGGCAACCCATGTAGTACAGGGGTATTCTTCACATCATCATCCCTTTCTGCTTCTTTCCCTTGATATAGGGTCACAGGCAACATGGATGCTGTCATTCTTTAAAACATGACAAGTCTGGGGCTGGAGAGATGGCTGGCTCATCTGTTAAAAACTGATACTACTCTTCGGAGGATTTGCTTCCCAGCAACACTCCCGTGGCTCACAACCTCCTAGAACTCCAGCTCTAGAGAATCTAATACTTCTTCTGGCTTTTGTAAGCACTTGCACTTATGTGCACATATATGTATACTTATATATGTATATAAATAATTAAAAACGAAATATTTAATCAAAGCAAAACAAAAAGAAACAAACAGCCACAGGCATGGTAGCCCAGGTACTTTGGAGCCCGAGGTATAAGGATCATAAAAGCCTATGGCTAGCCTAGGAAATTTAGGAAGACATGTCTCAAAATAAGCAAAAGAGACTGGGGATGGAGCATCTGCCTAGCACCTTCCATTGAGGGGTTAGGGATGTGGTTCACTGGTAGGATGCTTGTCAAGAACATATGAGATTATGGGTTCTAGTACCACAAACAAAACAATAAAAATCCAGACAACAACATCACCAGCAATGAAACTAAAGCTAAGTCAAAACTAAATGTGTGGCCACTTGCCACCACCGCAAGAGCCAGCAGCATGAGGATAGAAGTCGATTTTGTATTTTGTGTTTGTTTTTATGGACACTTTGCTTCCCTGCAGATGCTGGTTTGCCGAGGGAGGAAGGGGAAGTCTCTTTTGAAAACATTTAGTCATGTGCCCCTTAATGACCTGGAGGCACCTAGGACATTTGGCAGTCGTCTGTTTGTAATGTGAATAGTTAGTGATTCCGTGTGGCTTCTTGCTTTAATGAAGAGACCTTTTAAACAACAGCCACTGAGCAGGGGATGTAGCTCAGTTGGTAGGAGGCTTGCCTAACATATTAAGAAAACCCTGGGTTTAACTCTGACCAGGGTGGTATATGCCTCTATCTCAGCACTTAGAATATGAGGGAAGGGCGATGAGTTCAAGATCACCTTTGTCTGTATAGGGAGGCCAGTTTGGGATACAGAAGATCACATCTCAAAACAAAACAAAACAAAACAAAACAAAACAAAACAAAACAAAACAAGGTGTGTTGTTGCATGCCCTGGGACGATGAGGCAAGAAAGTGGCAAGTTTGAAACTCTCTCTCTCTCTCTCTCTCTCTCTCTCTCTCTCTCTCTCTCTCTCTTTCTCTCTCTTTTGCGTAGGGGAGAAGGAGGGAGAGAATGTGAGAACACACTATACAGTATACAGTGCTGTGGTTAAAATTAATATTAATTGGGGGCTTTTAACCCTGCCTTTGTTCATTCATTTCCCAGATAAAAAGACAAAAAGTTTACATTTATAATAAGCCTTAACACATTAGAGCTGGGCAGATATCAACCCCCTATTGCTATTTTGCCTACTTTCCTGTCACTAACCCTGAGTTACAATTTGTCCTGGTCCACTTGGGCTGCTCTTATTCCAATTGGCCAGTCCTCATGGCCACGCTTTCACGACTCACCTGCCCCATGGTGCTCAGTGGGTAAAAGCCATTGCTGCTCATCCTGAAGATCTGAGTGCAATCCCTGCTGCTCAGGTTGTAAGAAGTGAGAACTGACCACTGAAGGCTGTCCTCTAGTCTCCACACGTACACCAGGGCTTCTGTCCATGCATAAGTGTGCAGTAAACAAGCAAACAAATGGATAATAAAGAAAACAGACTAGAGTTCTGGGATGTGGCTACATGGTAAAGTGTTTGCCCAATGCTTGCTCCCAGTTCTGTGCCCATCCCCACCCCAAGTATAGACAGTGCAGTAGACATGAAAACTGGCCACACAGGTTCCCATCATTGTTGCAGTAGTCTGCTCTCTGCTGGCTTCGCTTTGCCCTGAGACTGTTGGATGATCCAGTTTATGAGTGGGTGGTTATATCTCTTTTAGGACACTAGCAAGGGAAAAACCCAGAAGGCACAAAATGATTCAGTTAATAGAGCACCGTGACAGGAGTTAGGGTGGAAAGGGGTGGTTATGGGATTGTGGACATAGTCACAGGGTCATGTGGACAGGGCAGGCATAGGGTGTTGTCTGGAGTGTTGTTGTAGATGCCTGTTTCTACCACGCCCTTCCGCTTTCGAGGTAGGATATCCTACAACCCAGGCTGCCGTCAAACTCTTTATGTAGTTGAGGATGACCTTGAACTCCTAATTCTCCTCTTTCCTCTGAGTGCTGGGGTGATAGACATGACCGTGCCTCGCTTGTACGGTGCTGGGGGTGGAGCTCGGGGCTTTATACATGGTAGGTCCATGCCCTACCAGCTGAGCCCCAGCCATTCTGGGGTACATGGTAGATTCTTGGCCCAGCCACCCCGAGTAGAAAAGAAAGCAAGTGCAGGGGTGGGGTGACTTGGGGTGACATATCTGGATAAGAAATGGTGAGTCGATGTTGGAGATAGAGGTTTGGCCTTGACAGAGAAATCCGGAAATTCATGGTGTGAACGTGCTGAACGTAGCTTCTGCGTGGGTGAGGCTTCTCAGGCGGGGATGGGGCAGTGGCACGAGATCCAAGACAAGCATGACCTGAGGACAGAGGGGAAGAAACAGCATGGATTAGAGCCAGAGTAGCTGAGAGGAGGCGAACAAGAAGGCTGCAGTTCTTGGAAGCAGGGATAGGTCCTGTTAAAGGCCATAAACTCTGGGCAAGGCTGGTCTGAGCTATAGAGACCCTCTCTCAAAACAAAGGACCGGGGTCATTGAGATGGCTCAGCAGGTACAGCGGTTTGCTGCCAAGCTTGACAATCTGGGTTGGATCCCCAGAGCCCACGTGGTAGAAGGACAGTTTAGATTTTTACAGGGTGTCCTTTGACCTCCTCATAAATGCCGAGGGCCACAAGTGCCAATAAACAAACGAGCAAATGTAGTAAAAATTAAGCAACCTACCAAAACAATAACCTTTGTTTCTTTTTCTTTTTAAAAACTTTCTATTGATTCTTTGTGAATTCACCTCATATACCCCATTCCCATTCATCTCCCCATCTTTTCATATCTGCCCTTGCAACTTCTGCTGGAAAAGGGGAAAAGAAAAAGAAGGAAAGAAAGAAAGAAAGAAAGCAAGAAAGAAAGAAAGAAAGAGAGAAAGAAAAGAATCTCATTGTGGAAGCAGTAGTGTGTCACAGTATGTCCCACAGTACACCCTTTTGTCCATAGTTCTTGGCTTGCAATGAGTCATTGGTCTGGTTCAAGGCTTCTGGCTTCTATACTGTCAATATTGGATTTTCTCGTGCCTCCTCTTCAGTATCCTGTTGTTGACCTATGTCATGGAGATCCTGCAGCTTTGGATCTGTAAGACCGGCTCCTTCATGTGCCCCAGCAGTTCACTGATGGGCTGGATATAGGGGTAGGCCAACTTAAAGCCCTGGATCTGGGCCTGTGTGGTAGCTGAACTGGTCAGTCTGATAGCTCTTCTGTACCTGCACCACCAGGGTGAGCTCTTGAGCACTGCCCCAGCTAACTTATCCAGTGGGAAGAACCAGCTTTCCCACTTTCCTGCCCTTGGGGCTGGTTCACCTGTGACCATGCAAGCACGGCCAGCTCTACTGTATTGCCCAAGCAAGGTGCAAGACATACTCTCCCAAGTGCTAAAGCTAGTGACGGGAGGGCTTGCTTTCTGGCTTTCATTTGCCCCAAGTGACAAGGGAGGAGGTGATGGTGTGGCATCTTTCCCTTATCCACACTACCACATGGTAGACTAGTGGCAGGGCCAGCTCTTCCATGCTCACACCCTTAGGCCAACTCTCTGGTAACTCCCACAACCAGGGCCAGCTCTACTGTGCTTCCTGGATGAGGTGTGGGGCCTGCTCTCCTGAGTATTGCAGCTGGTAAGGGGCAGGGCCAGCTCTTCTGCCTTCTAGGCTAGCTCTCCTATGATGCCCGGGTGAGGGGCAGGGCCAGCTCTTCTGCCTTCTGGGCTAGCTCTCCTATATGATGCCCGGGGGAGGGGCAGCTCTCCTATGATGCCCGGGGGAGGGGCAGGGCCAGCTCTTCTGCCTTCTGGGCTAGCTCTCCTATGATGCCCGGGGGAGGGGCAGGGCCAGCTCTTCTGCCTTCTGGGCTAGCTCTCCTATGATGCCCGGGGGAGGGGTGGGGCCAGTTCTGCCGAGCCTTCAGCTATCAACATGGCCCCAGGCAGCAGCCCAGATCAGGACATCTGCCTGGCCTTTGGTGGTAACAGATCCCTGTGGTTGCAGGGCCATAGACCCAGACATGGCCCTCAGTGGCAGCACAGGTCAAGACCATGGCCTTATGTGGCATCACCGGCTACTCACATCAGGGCGTTCCTCATTACCCTTGAGTCTCCAGTTCTGCCTCTTTTCGTTGTGTATATATCCTTCTGCTTTTCTTTCTCTCCCATTTCTCCACCACTTCCTTGCTCATTTTAGTGGCCCTTGGGGTTTTGGGGTATCACGGGTCCTCTGAGGAGCAGTGTCAGGAGCGCTATGCCCCATCCATGCTGTGCACCAGGCATGGGTCTTCTCGATGTGGCCTGCCCACTTGGGCCATGCAGCACCCTACTGATCTGCTCAGGCCCCCTGCCCAGGGGGTCGTCTCAGACATCTTTTTCTTTATTTCTTCAACAATTTATTTCCCATTATGTACTTGTGTGCTTACATATACACAGAGACTTGTGAAACCCAGAGGTAAACATTGGGTATTTTTCTTAGTTGCTCTCCACCTGATTGATCAGTCTGTCTGTCTGTCTGTCTGTCATCTATCAATCTATTTTTGAGACAGGTCTCTTCCTCCTGGGCAGCTCTCCAGTTCACCTCTATTGTTTCTCCAGTGAGGTCCAGGGATTTTCATGCTGTCCACATCCTGGGATCCCTGACACACACTGCCACAGCTAATTAATTAATTAATTTCTTTATTTGAGACACATTTCTCCTGGCTCTACCTCCCAAGTTCTGGACAACAAAGCTTTCAGTCCTTCAGCTGGCTTTGTTTAGTACGGGGATGCATTTTATGTGTGCTGGGCCAGTGTTGTACCAATTAAGCCACATCCCCTTGAGTTTTTCCCCCACCCTCTAGTATTCTAATCCTTTGTGCATGTCTGAGAGACCTTTTTGACGTTATCCTAAAAGTTACTCAGGCTCTATACATTTTTAGCTTTTTAAGCATTTTTTGTTGTATTGTGTATGGTTGCAAGAAGTGTGCTACAGTCCTCTCTCTACTAGAACTATTCAGAGAGGGCCTTTCTCTTTCCATTGTGTGAGTTCTAGGGGTTGAACTTGGGGCATCAGGCTTGGCAGCAATCACTTTTACCTGCAGAGCTATCTTGATGGTCCCCTCTATATCCTTACATAATGGTGGAAAGTATAAAACAAAATAGATCTTTCTTCCCTGTCCCCTGCCCTTTCTTCCCATTTTTCCCTTTTTAGGAGATGGGGTCTTGTGTATTCTGTAACTCATCCTGATTTTCCTGCTTCAGCCTCCTGAGTGCTGGAGTGCAGACATTTGCAACTTCATTTAGCTCATTCCTGGATCTGGTCACTGTCTAGAGCAGTCCTGTCTAGTACCATGTTGTGTGATGATGGAAACCTCTCAGATCAGCATCGACTGGTATAGTGAATGCTACCCAAATGTGGCAGTGGAGTGTGTAATATATACATATAGAACTGGTAAGACTGTGCATGTGGGGTGTGTGAGTGTGTGTTCATGCACACACATGTGTGTGGAGGTCAGAGGTCAGAGGTCAGCTTCCTTTATTGCTCTGCACCTTACTGTTTTGCGACAGGTCTTTCACTGAACCTAGAGCTCACCAATTTGGCTAGGCTGGCCAGCTGGCTAGTCCTGAGAGCCATTTGTTTTTGTTCCCCAGTGCTAGAATTACAGATGCATGCTGTCATGGTTTTATGTGAGTTCTGGGAAGTGTGTGTGTGTGTGTGTGTGTGTGTGTGTATGTGTGTGTGTGTGTGTTTTTTTGGGGATGAAACTTATAGCCTGGTGAATGCCCCCGGGACAAACTGGTTTAACTTTAAGTAGCCACTTGCTATTGGGAGCCTGAAGCAGAAAGATTGAGAAGTTGAGGCCATTGTAGCCTCCATAATAAGTTTCAGACTAACCTTGGCTATGTTGCAAGACTCTTATCTTAAATTAAGATTTGTTAAAATTTTTTAATTAAAAAATAAAATTTAAATAGCTTCATGAGGACTAGAGTTTTAGGCACTGTTTCTTTCCAAAACATTTATTAATACTAATACCAATAAATACTAATACGAATTTTGGGGATATTGCCCACACTTTTCTGTGTATTGGGTGAGTGTTCACATTTAGTCATGCATGTAGATTAGGTAAGTGTTCATATTTAGTTCCTTACTAGTTGATTCCAGACCAGTGCTCTACGAGTGAACTCATTCTAAAACCCTGGACCTTGTCACTTTCTGTCATTGTAGCTCTACTTCCTGGCATGCTGCAACTCACCTGGCTCAGTAGTGCTTTTATGTTTCGCCTACAGTTTACCATTAACATCTGCAAGTCTGATGGGCCTTCTCCATCATCACCCAAGGCTGAGCTATGTTGGTGGCTTTCCATTACATAAATTAGAAATGTCACTGACCATCAGTGTCTCCCTGTGTTTTGCTTTTGCTTTTTTTTTTTTTAAGCTTTTGATCTGCCCACACCAGACAACGTAACTCATTTATCTCTCCTGCCATCTCTACCTAGCTTTGAGTAACTTTTTTAATCAAGATAAATAATTGTGGTGAACTGCATGCAGAAGTTAGCCACCTTAACTCTTTTAAATGTGCAGTGTGGTATTCCTAATTTATTCATATAGCTGTGCCCCGCAGTTTACAGAATGTTTTCATCTTGCACAATTCAAACTATAATCATTAAACATTAACCTCCCAGTTCTCCTTCTTCCTGCCAAGCTCTGGAAATCTCTATTTTACACACACATGCACATACACACGTGTGTATGTGCATGCATGTTAAGGTCAGAAATTGATGTCAGTTGTCAGGGTTCTTTCTCAATTGCCCTTCATCTAGTTTTTAAAGATGCACACTGAACCCAGAGTTCCTGATGAAGCTAGACTGACTGGCCAGCCAGCTCTGGGGATCCTTGTTTCTCTTTCCCTCTACTTCTTCAGAGCTGAGATGACAGGTGCGTGATCGCAAGCCTGGTTTTCTTATTTGGGTTCTGGGATTCTTGCACAGTGAACACTGCCCATCGAGCCATGTCCCCAGACCCTTTGTCCTTGAATTTGACTGCCTAGAGATCTCTGATCACTGGAATCATGGAGGGATTTGTCTTGTCTTCTTTCACTCACTATAATGTCTCCAAGGTTTATCCAAACTATGTCTTTCTCCTTCTTTTAAATTTCCTGTGATGTCTTATAGTATGGTATCCTAGAGATTTTTTACCCCCTGTTGCACATCAAGACTGCTTTTAGCAGGAGGGAGGAGGGACTCTGAAGGGATACAAGAAGGGGGAAGGGATGGATATGTTCCTTATCATGATAGAGCCAATGACCTCATGGGCTTTGATATATGTCAGAATACATTAGATTGTGCTGGGAG
This sequence comes from Rattus rattus, assembly GCF_011064425.1. NCBI lineage: Eukaryota > Metazoa > Chordata > Mammalia > Rodentia > Muridae > Rattus > Rattus rattus. The sequence goes on from NC_046169.1 coordinate 2,658,028, forward strand.
TGGTGTTCCATGCCTGTAATATCTCAACACTTGGAAGGTAGAGGCAGAGAATCAGGAGTTTAAGGGTAGTCTCAGTTACATAGTGAATTTGAAATTACCTGGGCTCACTGAGGACACAATGAACACAATGACACTGAGGACACCTTCTCACTCTCTCCTCCTTTCCCTTCTTCTTTTCCCTTGTATTCCTCTCCTCTGTCCCCACTCCAGGTGCTCACTTTGTAGCCTAGTCTGGGCTGGAACTTACCACTCTCCTGCCTCAGCGTTCCCAAGTACTGGGATGACAGATCCACGCCACCATATCCAGCTGTTCCCGAGTGACCTGCTGGTGTTCCTGGGGAAATGCTATTTCTGTGGGGACCCAGACCCAGCCATGTTCATTCCAAGCCCCATGGAAGTAGTGTGGTGCGAGTGAAGTGGTGGGTAGTGGGTCCAGAGGTCACCATCCCTAGCTGTGGTGAGGCAGAGCATTCAAACTTATGGGGCAGAGCAGACTGCTCACCTCATGGGGTCCAGGGTGGAGGAAGGGGAGAGCAGAGGGCAGAGGAGAAGAGAGGGAGAGAGGGGGAGAGACAAGTGTGGAGGAGAGAGGAGGAAAGGGGGGAGGTAGACAGGGAGATACAGAGAAAGAACTAGAAAGCTAGAGATGAGCGAGCTAGTCTCTTCACTAGTGACCTGCTTTTTTAATGCCACATCTGCTAAGTTCCCACTGCTCTCAGTAGCCCATGAAGCCATGACTCCATTAGCGTATGGTTTTTTTGGGAGTCCAGAGTCATTATGAGCTACTTATGTCCAGCAGCCTCCTTTGCAGAACACTGGTCCAGACCTTAGCACATGGTTTTTTGAGGACATTTATAATCCAAGTCACCATGGGAGAAAGTTTCAAATGACCCAGCAGTCAACGGACACACTACACTCAGCAATTAAGGGGTGAAGGAAGTACGCAGGGCCAACACCTGGCTGCATGGTGGTTTGAGACTTGTGGAGGTGGTGAGAAGTGAGTCGAGTAGAGAAGATTAAAAGACAGTCCGACTTGCAGATGCCTGGGGAATGTGTTTCACTAAAACACTTAAAAGGTTTTTTTTTTTTTTTTTAAAACGGTCTCTTCTATCTGTATGGGTGTTTTGCACACCATGTGTGTGCAGTGCCCACAGAGGCCAGGGGAGGGCACCAGATCCACTAGAACTGGACTGACAGAAGAGGAGCTGCCTGCCATGTGGGCCCTGGGAGTGGAACCTGGGTCCTCTGCAGCAGCAGTCGGTGATCTTAATGAATGAACTTCAGCGCTTCACTAAAAATCTTGAAACTTAACATATTGTGATACTAAACAACTTTTCCATTTCATGTTTTGCATTCTATTATCTTGTGTTCACTTGTGTGTCTGTGTGGGCAAACGTGTCACAGAGCACATGCTGAGGTCACAGTACGACTTGAGGTGGCTGCTGCTCCCTTTCCATCACTCGAGTCTCAGCAGTTGCACTCAGGTTATCAGACTTAGTGACATCTTGCTGAACTATCTTGCCATTCTGTTTTAATTTTTATTGTTTTGAAGCAATATCTGATCCAGGATGGACTGGCCTCAAACTCCAAACCAATGGTGGTCTTGAACTTCTGATCCATCTGCCTCCACCTCTCAAATATCCTTTGTGAGGATACCAGTCATGCACCACCACTCCTATCAAGTGTTGGGGCGGAAACCAGAGCCTCATGCATGCTGGGTAATCACTTCACCAATTGAGCCGTTCAAAATATAGGCCAAGCTGTTCGCATGGAACTTGCATTTCCAAGGGCTATGATGACAGATGTTTGCCACACCCAGCTCCTAGCATTAACATCTCAGTCAGTTTTTAAGGACCTGTGCGTGAATGTGCACAGGCATGTGGCGCTCAAGTGACAACTTGCAGTTAGTAGTTGTCTCTCTTCTCCACCCTGGGGAGGCCTGGCGTCAGGCGCTCCCACTGACCGAGGTCCTGGGCCATGAACAAGGTGAAGTGGAGGCTCAATGAGCTGCCTCGTTGAGAATTGAATTGGGAGGGGGATGATCAGGGTCCAAGTGGGGAGGGCAGAAGCAAGACAACCTAAGAGGGACTGGGGCAAGGCAGAGCCGCAGACTTAGGGCCCTCCTTTGGATCTCTGCCAGGTAACAGCATGGTGCATGTCTGTATGTCTGGTTGTTAGCACTCCCTGATTGCCCTGGGGGAGCCAGGGCCATTTGGAAAGGACAACAAGGGCTCCAGTGCAGGACTGGCTTTAGCAATCTGAAGAAAACACTCCCTTCACCTTGTGAGAGCCCCTGGTGTGTTAAGGTCTGGGCCTCCGCCTGCAAGAATCAGGTGATCCTAGGCAGGACTGGGCCTCCTGCGAGGGAAGGTGCCAGTGAAGTCTTGATTGATTTACTTCCCCATAATCTTGTTTTCAGGAAGACAGAAAACAAAACAAAGCGGTCCCGCCCCCTGCAAAGTTCTGAAGGTTGACAAGGGGTGCTGGTGTGATAGGATTTGGGGTGACAGCCTGTGCTCCAACAAGCCAGAATTGGCCACTTATCCTCCATATGTCAATTAAAGAGCCAAACTAATAGTGAACAGCAGATTTACTCAATGTGGCTACATTGTGAAGTGAGATAAAAATAATTTAATTAGAGATTCTCCCAAATTTTTGTTTGGGGTCCTAAAAGGAGGTGAAGGATTAAGTAGAGGCCAGGGTTATGCATGTCCCGTCAAGGTTTGGTCCTGGCCAAGGCTGTCTGGGTTCCAGCGAGGTGGTCTGACAAGTTGTTGGCACAGTGTGAAACTGCATTCCTGGAGAAAGTTCTCCTCTATTGGCCCAGGCTTTGGACTTTCTTCTCTCCCAGCTGGAGGTTCCTGGGTGGGGGAGAGGGAATTCCAGTTTCTTGGGGCCCATTGTTTCAGTACTCTGATAGCCAAAATGAGGGACCCAAGTGTTTGTTTAGAGTGGGTTCAACCCTGTTAGGTTGGTTACAATGGGACTTTCAGAACAGCTAGGATCAAATGTAAACACACATTCCCCCCTCCCCCGTCCCCTCCAACTCCCCACCACAGTCAGTCCACTTCCCTTGCCTTTCTTTTCTCCCCTCCTCCCTTCCTCTCTCCTCAGCTTAGCTGGTCCCTATTCTGGGCCCCTGAGCACAAAGCTCTGGTCTCTCTCTCCTTGCACACAGGGATATTTTTAGTCAGTAAGAGGGATTATCAGCTGAGTTCCAGGTGGCAGGGGCCTAGCTGGGAGAGGAGCCAGCCAGGCTTCAAAGAGCTGAGGGAGGAGGGAGAAAGCCAGGGGTAGGAGGGCCTTGAGAATAATGAAGGTTCAGACTGGATGTGTTGGCACAGCCACCGACACTGACTCTGGTTGACCTCCCTCCCATTCACTTGCCCTGTTGGCTGCTCTGGCCCAACCCAGCTTGAGCACAGGCTCAGAATTTAAGCACAGGACAATGAAGGTCAGGAGGTTTCCCGGCAGCGTGAACCTGCTGGGAAGTGCCTAGGAAGCATAAAACCTGTGGTGATGATGCATACCTTCCATCCCAGAACTGGGCAGGCAGAGGCAGGAGGATTTTGAACTCCAGGACATCCTGGATTACTTAAGGAGACCCTGACTTTGAAAACCAGGGGCTGGGTGGGGTGGGATGGAGGTGGCTCACTGGTGAGTGCTTGACTAACATCTGAGGGGCCATAGGACCTATCCCAGCACTGCAAATATACTAGTAATCTTATTATACGAGGTGCCCTTTATCTCAGCACCGGGGAAGTGGAGGCAACACTGGGTAAGATTTTCTCCTTTAAAGCTAAGCGTTGGGATGTGGCTCAGCAGTAGATCATATACTCCTAGCATCCTCCAGTAAGGAGCTGGAATTGTATAGCTCAGCTGTAGAGTTCCTACCTAGAATCTGTCAGGAGGGCTGGGCCCGCCTAGGATGCTGTAATAAGAGGCTGGGGGTGGTAGGATGGTTTGGCAGTAGAGCACAGGCTTAGAATCTACCATTGTGGATCTGGGAGTGTGACTCAGTGGTAAAGTCCTAGAATCCCCCAGTGAGGGGCTAGGGTCATGTCTTAGTGGTAGAGTGCTATCTAGGGCTGGGGTTGTGGCCCAGTAGTAGATTATCTACCTAGAATCCACCAGTGAGGTGCTGGGTCTGTGTCTTATTGGAGAGCATTTGCCTAGCCTGTCCAAGGTTCTGGGTTCCACTCTCAGAACTGGGGGTCTGGAGACCTGGGGGTGGAGCAAGGAGAAGGAAAACATCCACTGCCTTGTGGGTAAAGCATTTGCAAGCAAGTGAGAAGACTTGAATTCTAGTCCCCCAACACTCACAGAAATGCCTCTGGTAGCAACGCTGGGGATTAGAGACAGGAGGATCCTGGGTACTCACTGGGCAGTCAGTCTAGCCAACTTATAAGCTACAGGGAGAGACCCTGTCTCAAAAAATACAGTGGAAAACAATTTAGGAAGATACCTAGTGTCTATCTCTGGGCTCCACATGTATGTGTAGAGCTGCCCACAACACAAAGAGTCATGCAGAAGCTGCAACATACCAGTGACCCCTCAGTCTTTCTCAAACCACTTCCCTCCCCCAAATCATTACTGACACAGTTACTCATACTCACACCACTCTAGGCATCATTTCAGCCTCCTACTAGGAAGGACCTATTTTGGATCCCATTTACAGATGGGAAAACTGAGTCACAGAGGGAGCAAGGCGTCTACTTCCAAGGTTACGTAATTGGTAAATGACTGAGCCAGCAATTAAACCAAGCAGGATGGAGTGTTTATGAGCTGATGAGTCCTCGCCTGTTCCCACCTCCACTCCATTCTAGTCCTCATCATACCCCAGTAAAGTAGGGCTCTGTTGTACTCATTTCTCAGATTGGACGTATGAGATGTGAGGAGATAGAGCTGGGTTTCAAAGAGAAAAGCGGAAGCTGAGGAACCCTCGAGTCCTTCATCTTTACTTCCTCAAGAGTGACTGTTTCGAATCCCTGAGTCAGGCTGGGGGCAGAGCCAAGATGTAGAATTTAGAGTTTTGTGGCTGGAAAAGGCAGTATTCAGATTCTCCCAGGAGCCTTCAGGGGAGGCGAGCCTGGCACCTTGCTTGGAGTCCAGTGAACTCCGTTTGGAACTACTGACCCATATATAGAACTGCCAGATAAACGGTTTGCAAGCGTAGCCACAGGAGGCCAAAGAGCCTCAGCCGCATAGACTTATTTGGCCTGATTTTGAATTTATGTAGATAGCATCTTGTGTAGACACAGCGTGTGCTGGTTTGCATGTGAAGTGCTTTTGTGTTTTGAAGAGGGATTAGGGAAGAGGACACCGAGGATTAAACTTGACCTTCCTGTGTTCTAGGCAGGAATTCTACAGAGTGACACCCACAGTTCTCATTATCGATTTGTTATTTCTTTTTTGCCATTGTGAATTTAATTTTTCTTTTTGATTTAGGGTCTTATATAGCCCAGGATGGCCTCAAACTCACTATGCAGCCAAGGGTGGTGACCTTGATCCTCCCACCCCCCAAAACAAAACATAACAAAGATCATACAAGCATATTTCAAATCTCAGTTAAGCGATATCACTACTTTGACAAAACATGTATCAAATACTTTAAGGGAAAAAAAGATTTATTCTGGGTTACTACTTGAGGAGTGACAGTACATCCTGGTGGGGAGGATGTAAGCAGTTTGAGACATGGTGGCCAGGAAGGAGAAGAAAGCAATAGAAGGGCCCAGCAAGACACAGCCGCAAGGACATGCCTTACCACCTCCAGAGGTTCTTCCTACTTTTTACTGCATCCTCATACTGTGAACCTTCAAGGATTAACCATGGAATGGGTCAGAACCTTCAGGATCTAACTGTGGAAATGGTTTCTTAGACAAGCCAGAAATACTACCTATCTGGCTTTAAAAAAATTATTTTTATTTGTGCCTTAGTTACTGTTCTGTTGCTGTGATGAAACACTATGGCCAAAACAACTTTTTATAAAAGAGGGTATTTAATAGGAGTTGCTTACAGTATCGGCGGGCTCAGTTCATTATCACTGAGTTGGGGAGCATGGCAACAAGCAGGCAGGAATGTCACCGAAGCCGTAGCTGAGAGCTTACATCCTGACCTGCAGGTAGTAGGCAGAAAGATACTGGGCCTGGAGTGGGCTTTGCCAACTCTCAGTGACACACACCTCCTCCAACAAGGCCACCAACTAGGGATCAAACATTTAAAAACATGCACCGGTGGAGGCATTCTTCACCATCATGTATACTGGTGCTCTGCCTGCATGTACTTCTGTGTACCACACTGGGTGCATTGCCTATGGGAGTTAGAAGAGGGCATTGGCTCTCTCAGGATTGGAGTTGCAGATGGTTGTTAGCCGCTGTGGGATGTGGGAATTGAATTTTGGTCCTCTGGAAGATCAGCCAGTACTCTCAACCACTGAACCATCTCTCCAGTATTCGCCTTCTGCTGACATTTCCCCAGGTAGAATGCTCTGTGGCTCTGAAGATTCAGCCCCTCCTACTGTACACACCCATTGAGTTGAGTTGAGTTGCACTTACCTGATTGTGTGTCCACAGCATGCTGTTCAGCCTGAATGAGTGGCTGTGGCAGGAGACATACTGGTTACCACCCAATGTCACATGGGCACAGCTGGAGGACCGTGATGGCCTGGTGTTCGCCCACCCTCACCACGTGCTTGCTGCCTTGCCAATTGCACTGGTCCTGGTGGCTATGCGTATCATCTTTGAGAGGTGAGTGCCATTCTGTGACTGGTGAAGCCCTGAATATATATGCACATGTGTGTGTGCATGCGTGCATGCATGTGTGTGTGCATGCATACATGTGTGTATGTGTGTGTGTGTGCATGCGTGCACAGCATATACACACTCATGCAAAGATCAGAGGACATCAAGAAGTCCTTTATCTTAGCACCATCAGATAGGTTCCCTGGATGGGCCTGGAGCTAGGCTAGTCATAGCTAGGCTGGTGGGTAACAAGCCCTAGTGATCCTCCGTGTTATAGGCAAGTATGTGGCCACACCCAAGTTTTTGCATGGGTGCTGGGGATTTGAACTCATGTCCTCAATGCTTGTGTGGTAAATAAATACTCTTACTGAACCATCTCCCCAGAGCCCTCATATACTTCTCTGTCATATACAGCTCTAAGATGTATGTGTGTCATAACTCAATACTTGATGCCAATATATGACGTGGTACTATTATTACTCCCATTTCACAGAAGGAGAAATGGAGACACAGAAAGTTTTAGTAACAGGTCTAAGAATATACAATGTGTAAGATCGGCTGGGCCTGTAAGGAATTCTGGGGAAGCTCAGTTCAGATAGGCCTTAAGGAAGAGGTTGACTTCCTTAAAGAGCTCATGTTCAGTCTCCATCAGTAGTGTTGGGGCACCCTCCTGTGGGCAATGTGAGTACTGGTAACCAGGTATCTTTTCTGCAGGAGGGATAGTGAGGTATCAGACTTAACAGGTAGCATGCCTAGCCCGTCTCCTGAGGAGCCTGATGCAGAGACCAAGACCCAGGTCACCAGGACACAGGTAGTGAGAGGACTTCATTCTGGTTGAGGATGGGTGAAGGAACCTGGGTTTCCAATGAATTGGCCTGAGCATCTGTCTCCTGAAGACACAGCTAGTGACTTTTCTTAGGTTTGGGCTGGCACAGTACACAGGCCATCCCTTTGGACCTTGAGGGATGAAGGATGGGAGTGGTGGCCGTGTGGGCCTTTTGGCTCTGGGTTTCCAAACCCTCTTCTCTGATAGATTTGAACCATACATATTGATGAGGCTTGCCTAAGCCTCAGGTTCTCTCACTTTCCTCCTGTTACAGTCACGTCTCTTTCCTTTGAGTTCTACTGAGTTCTGTCTCCCTTACACTCAGATTCGTGGCCTTGCCCCTGAGCCGGTGGATGGGTGTGCAGGATCCAATCAGGAGAAAGATAAAGCCCAACCCAGTGCTGGAGAAATACTTCCTCAGGATGAAGCAGAGACCAGTGGAGGTGAGCCCCATGTCAGGATGGCCACTGCATGGTGATTGCCCTGGGACGCAGGCATAGAAGTGCTGTGTGTCCTTTATTAGAGGTGGGACAGGGGCCTCTGACACACCCTACACTCAACTTGAGTCCACAGATTCCCTGATATGTGAGGCTCTGCTCCTCCGTCTGCAGGTTTGTGAGACCTCACTCCTTCCCACTGTGCAGAGACTAGTGCACCAGTCACATCCTTCTCAGGTTCTGTAGGGCTTGAAACCACTTCTGTCCCAGCACGAGGCCATCCTTCCTAGTCTCAGGTTCCCTAGGTTTTGAAGCCCCATCCCTCATGTCTCTCCTGAAAGCAAGGCCATTCCCCTCATCTCCTGAGTCAAGAGTGTCTGCCCCTTTCAGGCTTCCTGGGTGTGAGGCCCTGCCCTATCTGGTCTCCTTGGGACCTGGGGGAACTTTACTTTCAAGGTCTTGAGTTATGAAATTGTCTCTTTTTAGCCTTCCTGGGACATGAGGCCATGCCTTTCCTGGTTTCCCTGAGACTTGGTCCTTCTTAGGGTCCCCAGAGTTTGAAAGTGACGTTCCAGCCTTCCTGGGTAACGAGTCCCTTTACCTCTAGGCCTTTTGGGGATTATGGTCCTGTTCCTTCCTCCAAGGCTTCTTGGGACATGAGGTCCTACCCCTGTGAGGCTTCCTCAAATTTGAAGTCCCTTAGTCTGGAACATCAACCTTATGATCACTCAACAAACAGATTCTGGGGTCACATTAAGAAGAGTAGGTTGGGGGCTGGAGAGATGGCTCAGTGCTTAAGAGCACTGACTGCTCTTCCAAAGGTCCTGAGTTCAAATCCCAGCAACCACATGGTGGCTTACAACCATCTGTAATGAGATCTGATGCCTTCTTCTGGTGTGTCTGAACAGCTACAGTGTACTTATATATAATAAATAAATAAATCTTAAAAAAAAAAAAAAAAGAAGAAGAGTAGGTTTCTTTCCAGTTCTGGGAAGGGACAAGATACTTTTGTTCCAGTTTAGTGGCTGGAGTGTCAGAAGCAGCCCTATGGTTCTGCCTCTATTCTTGTCCTTGGTGTGGCAGCCCTGTTGGCCTGGTCTGGGTCAGGCTCTACTGGGTAAGGTGGAAGTGATGGCAGTGTGCCCTGGCTGGGTACTGAATAGCTTCTATAGAGCAGAGAGCTGAAGACCTGCCTAGGGTAGTGTCGTACTCTGCTTCTTGTTTCAGTGCAAACACCAAATGCAAGCTGGAGAAGAAAGATTTAATTTCAACTTAAACTTCAGGTAACAGTCCACCGCTGAGGGAAGTGAAGGCAGGAAGTGAAGTAGATGCCACCTTACCTCTCCTCTCTTTCCTCTGTAGGAAAGATCCTAAGCTTCAGTGGGGAATCGAATGGGACCAGAGACAAAGAGTAGGAAACCAGCATTGGGCCTGTGTAATCCTTCTCCTCATTATTCCCTTCTCAGACTCAGATGGTCCTCCTGGCTTCCCAGTGTGGCCTCACGTTGCGGCAGACTCAACGCTGGTTCAGGAGACGTCGGAACCAGGATCGGCCTAGCTTGTCCAAGAAATTCTGTGAAGCCAGGTAATTGTGGGGTTCAGGGGGAGGTAAGGTCTGTCTGGATGATGAGGCCCCATTCCTCCTAGCCTGCCTGGATGATGAGACCCTGCTTCTCCTAGCCTGTCTGGGTGAGGGGCATCCCCCTCTTAGCCTCCTAGGTACTTGAGGTCCTTCCCTTCCCAGATTCCCTGAGATATGAGCCACACCGCTTTCAGTGTCCCTGTCAGATGAGGCTCTACCTCTGGGTCCTGGACATTGCTCTTGTGGCAGCTGCCTTACTGGCTTCCTCCCCTTCTGCAGCTGGAGGTTTGTCTTCTATCTGTGTTCCTTCGTGGGTGGCACCTCTATCCTCTACCATGTGAGTAAACCTGAGGGTAGAACTGAAGGGACCTACCCCGCAAGCACCCACAGGGTGCTTACTGAAGACCTACTGTGCACCAGAGCTGGCCACCTGCAGTGGATGAATCTGCTGGGGAGGAGTGGGAGGCAGAGCTGAACCAGGGAGGAAAGAGGAGGGCTGAGCTGTGGGAGGAAGGAGCTCTCCTAGGTTTTGTTTTCATTCTCCATTGCTGTGATGACACAGAAATAGCTCAAGGGAGGAAGGATTCATTTCGTATTTTAGCTCATGCTTCCAGGTATAGTCTGTCACAGCAAGGGAGGTAGTCTGAAGGAGAGTCTACATCCCTGATCAGGAGTAGACAGCAAGGAATGCCTGCATGTGAGTGTTCAGCCCTCTCTTTCATCGAGTCTAAGGCCCACCTCAGGAAATAGTACTAACCACATTCAGGATGGTTCTTTCCATCTCAACCCCACTGAGAAAGTCTCTCATATAGGCACACTCACAGACCAACATAATATAGACAAACCTCCATTGAGGGCACCTTTCCAGGTGATTCTTAATTTTGTTGGCAATTAAAACCAACCATCAGACTTAACACTCAGGAGTTGAAGGCAGATGGATCATGATCTTGAGGGCAATATCAGCTATATAGTGAAAAATATAAAATATAAATATAAAATGTAAAAGCAGGGAAGAGTGGAGTTGGTACCTTGAAGGCTGTGGAGGCTTGTCATGGGGATCCAGATCCAGGGTAGGAGGCTGACTTTTGCCTTTGGAGAGCTTGAGAATCTTTGTTCCTCCGTAGGAGTCATGGTTGTGGACACCGGCATTGTGCTGGGAGAATTACCCACATCAGGTGAGTGGCAGGGACTGTGCAGACGCTCCACTCTTGTGGTCAAGGCGAAAGAGCCATGCTCTCTAGCTGATGAGGCCCAGCCCCAATAATTGCCTGTATGTTGAGGTCCTGCCCTTCTTACCTGCTTGGATTATGAGACTCCTCCCTGCCTACCTGCCTGTGTGAGGAAACCTGACCTTTCATAGCCTGCCTCAGTGCTGAGGGCCCAGCCTTTCTAGTATTCTTGATACTTGAGACTGACTCTCACAGCCTCTCTGGGATGTAAGGCCTCATTCCTCTTTAGTCTCCCAGACAGACAGATAAGTTGAGTCCTTGTAACTTTCCACAACTCTTTTGGCTGTGATGCCTAGTCTCTCCTGGTCTCCTGGGACTCGAAGGTTTACCTCAAATCCTTGGTCCATGTGGCCCCACATCTTAGGGCCCCCCTGGGTCAAGAGATCCCATTCTTCTCTGACTCTTAGATGTGAGGACACTGTGCTCCCACCTCTATTTTTGGTTCTTTGGAAGAAAGAGGGGTCAAGAGGGAGGAAAATATACCAGGAGCTCCCCTAGACCACTGTTCTTGATTAACTCTAGGGATCGGGAGTGCATGCTTTGCTCAAGTGTCCAGGTTTTGGGCAACCTGGAGAACCTCCGTCCAAGTCGCTTTCAGGTTAGCCTCCACATTTCACAGCTAATCTTCCCTTACTCTGCTGTAGACCCTGAATTTGGCCCTGTCCTGGTGGTACCTCCTGGAGCTGGGCTTCTACATTTCACTGCTAATCACTCTGCCCTTTGACATCAAACGCAAGGTGAGTTATGAGCCAAGAGTCTAGCTGGAGATGTCGGTTCCATGAGGGAGGGGGATACTTTCCAATTTCTGGGCAGGGCCCGAAGTGGGAAGAGTTGGCCTCAACATCGTACCCTGAGGTGCCCTTGATTCCTTAGGAGGTATGGGGTCCAGAGGCCCTGTGGATCTTCTGAAAAGGTTTGCTTACAGGCATGTGGCCATCCAGCCACAGAGTCTTGTCCTGGTGGTGACCCACTGTCTTCTGCAGGACTTCAAGGAGCAGGTGGCGCACCACTTCGTGACCGTGGGACTGATAGTCTTCTCCTACAGCGTCAACCTCCTCCGCATTGGCTCTGTGGTACTGTTGTTGCATGACTGCTCCGACTACCTGCTGGAGGTGGGTTTGTCTCTGCACTTGCCCTGCCAGCCCTGCTGTTTTCTTGGCCGTGGAGAGGAGGCCCTGCCCTGCTCAACTGGGGTATCTGATGAGACCTTGCCCCTCCTAATCCGCTAAGATGATAATGCCTTGCCCACTCAACCTCTTTGGAAGGTGAAAGCTCAACCCTCCCTATATAGTTTCCCTGTGACATACGTCCTATTCCCTCCTGGTCTCTCTGGGGTAGGAAGTCCCCATCTCTGTCTGACTCCTTTATATGAGACCCTGCTCCTCCAAGCCTTCCAGGGACTAGAGGTGCCACTCCCCAGTATCCCTGGAGATGAATATTCTGTCTTATCCTTTCTAGGTAGGTCTGGACACATGGCTTTACCTCCGTTCACTTGACTTCACCCATAGTTTATCGTCTCCCATCTGATCCACCACTTTCCATAGGTTTTTCGTCCTAAGCCTGTTTCTCTGTTTTTCTCCTCAGGGCTGTAAGATGCTCAACTATGCCCACTTTCAGCGAGGGTGTGATACTCTTTTCATCATCTTCTCCTTAGTCTTCTTCTACACACGCCTCATATTCTTCCCCACCGAGTAAGTCCTGAGGATTTAGGGAGAGGGTAGGGTGTGTCCAGGATCCTGGCAGGCCTCACCCTTGGTGCCCTACCTCAGTGAACTGGAGGTGTTGGCTGGGAGTTTTGCAGAGTACAACATATGCAAAGGCGGCAGAGAGGTAAGAGAAACAGAAAACTGAGGACAGCACTAGTGTAGTGCACTCTCAGAACAAGGAAGAGAGAAGAGGACACTGTCTGAATGCCTGGTTGCTAAGGTTGTCCAGTAAATGTTTTGTTATATTTGTTGAGCCTGGAATGTGTCAGAAAGCGAAGAGATATCGAAGAGAGCAGTGCAGACGACTGCCCTCCTGGGTGAGAAAAAGGGTAGAGAGCAAACAAGCAGAAAACAAGTTGCAAAGCATCGATAACACTGAAAAGGAAGTAAGACTGGGAGTGTGCAGGAAGCACGTGTATGAGTGGTTGGCCTTGGATGAGTATCTCTCAAGGGGCATTTCACTGATAGCATCATATACAGAGAATGAATGGGGCTCACGAGTCATATGGGTCATAGAGGAAGATGGTCCAGGTGGAGGGAACAGCATGTGCTAAGGCTCTGTGAGGCTAGACTGTTCCAGCGTCCGAAGAGGAGAAATGAGTCCATATGGTTGCAACAGAGAAAAGGCTAAGATGAATGCAGGTAGGTGACCAGGGCAGGTCATGAAGGATCTTAGGGATGTTATCCAAAGGGAGATAGGAGCCATGGGGAGTTGAGGGGCAGATGCTGGGATGCTGGGACAGATGAACCAGAGCAGGTGAGAGGAGACCAGACTGAAGAGACACCATCAGGTCTGGGAGAAACTTCAGGGGGCATCAGCAGGCCAGCTGCTTTGTGCTGGTTTTGAGCTGTGCTCCTTTGTAGACTTGGGGGAGGCAAATGGCATTCCAGGCTGAGTTTTCTAGGAGGGTGGAGTGTAAATGCAGGCATTGCCAGGTTGTAGGCATTTGCAGCAGGAGGAGGGACAGTGTCACCTGGGGTAAGGTGTGGATATGAGCCAAATCTTGGAGCTCCCTGATGGAGAAGTTATGGAATGCATAGCAAAGCTCAGTGGTAAAGAGTTTGCCTAGTGCCTGTTAGGTACAGGGTAGGTGAGGGGAGAGAGAAGAGGATAGGGAGTGGAGTGGAAGAGAGAGAAGGAAGGGGGAAAGGATGTAAAGGGGGAAGATGGAGGGAAAGATGGAAGAAAGAAGGTAAAAAGAAAGAGGAGAGGACAAAGAAAAATGGAGAAGAGAAAAGGAAAGAAAAAGAGGATGTGGAAGATGGAGACGGAGGAGGGGTATGGAAGAGAAAGGGAGAAGGAGATGAGTGGTGGAAGAGAAAGGGAGATGAGTGGGAGAGGAAAGAAAGGAGGAGGAGGAGGAAGGGATATGAGTGTGGAGGAGGGATGAAGGAGAGGAGGAGGAAGAGGAGAAGGAGGGAGATAGATGTGGAGGAGGGAGAGGCGTGTGCTCCTAGAAAGTGCTAGATTCTAGGGGAAAAGAAACGAAGTAGCAGGGGGCAAAGATTGGTCGTGGGAGTGTGACTGGATTTTCTTTCTGGCATATGAAATAACAGCAGGATTGGTTTTGATGGTAATGGGTGTGTGTAGGAAACAAGCTGTGTGTGACTTTGCTGAAGAAACGGTATGAGCAGAGCTGCGGTTAAAGACTGTGCTGGGGACAGCTGGCAAGAGGGCGGAGGTACAGGAAGAGCGGGTTCAGGAACATTGTTTCTGAATGGCTTCTGGTAGCTCTGTGAGGTGAGTAGTTAGGTCTCAGATTGATGCAAAGTCGTTGTGTATCTAAGGAGAGATGAGTAACCATGGAGGGTCACTGAGAAGGGCCAGTGGGACACTAGGTACTGCCTTGGAGCTTGGAGTTTAGAAAGGCCAGCTGACAAACTTGTATGTTCCACTGTCTTATTGTAAGCAGGTGAAGACCATCTAAGGATGGGGGAACCAGGGAGGTTTGGGAGCAGAGAGTTCATCCACACAAGTTCATGGAACGAGGAGCTATACCAATTGGTGAAACTCCTTTCTGCCTCCTGCTTTAGGGTCATCTACACTGCTGTGTTTGACTCCATCAAGAACTCAGGCCCCTTCTTTGGCTACTACTTCTTTATTGTGCTCCTGGGGATGCTACAGATTCTTCATGTGTACTGGTTCTGCCTCATCCTGCGCATGATCTGCAGTTTCCTGAGGAAGGGTCAGGTATGGAAGCCTGACAGGGTCAGCTCCCAGGACCCTGCCCTGGCTCATAGTTCCTTGCCCTGTTCTGAGCTCTGGTCCCATCTGTTTTCACAGATGAGAGAGGACATTCGTAGTGATGTGGAAGAATCAGACTCCAGTGATGACGAGGCAGTTTCTGAAGGTCCCCAGCTGAAGAATGGGATGGCTCGAGGGTCTAGAGCAGCCATTACCAATGGCCCGCGGAGCCGGGCAGCAGCTTGCCTGACCAATGGGCACACCCGGGCCACATAGACAACCGCGGATTGACGTTGAGGGGTTGTGGATATTTAGATGCTGGCTGGACTGGTAACTCTGGGAGACAGGGAGGCCCTACCTTAAAGTAGGAAGAAGACTGGTGATCTGTTTCCCTTCTGTTCTTCTTCCTTTATTCCTTTGAACAACTTGACAGAACCTGGGGGAGCAGTGGACTCTGCATCTGGCCAGAGCCACCCCCAGGCTATAGCTTGGGGGCTCTGGGGAGCCTTGGCTCCAAGGACCAATAAAACTTCAACAGCGACGAATTCTCTGCCGCAAAGCTTGAGTTCCCTTCACAGCTCTTCCTCTCCATTACTTACTGTGTTGACAAGATTCCTCACTGCCACATCAGGATTTATGTCCACTCTTGCCGGTATAGCACCACAGCATGAAGATACTCCCTGCTCCTCAGTCAGTGCCTTCAATTTGTTCTCCTTTAGAGTATCCCTCCAGGCCATTAGCATTAGCCGATACAGGCTGACTTTTAGGAAAGAGATTATTAAGCTTAGATGCAACCTCTCTCTCTGTCTGCAGTCCAAGCCAGAGGGTAGAGCTGAAACCTGTGGATATCCTTGTAGTCCTTCGCTTAAAGCAACCTGCAGCCCACCCTGGGGTCTTTATACTCCCTTGGGATGGCGGAGGGCTAAGATTTGGTATGAGGTTACTGTCTTCAGGAGTGCTAGAGGAAAACATCCTCCTCCAAGATGGAGGCCGGGTGACCAGTGTTACTTAACTCAGAAATCAAAGCTAGAGGATCCATGTATGGTTAGATCATGCCATCTTTGGGAGCAAGAGGAACCTTGTGTTGTGGGAGAAAGAGAAGGGAGTGGGGAGAAGAGGTCATCTCAGGGGACTTCCAAAAATAAAGGCTCTTGGTACAAAGAGCAGAGCCTGGCATGGTGACCCATGGCTGTCTTTAACATCAGAGAGGAAGAATAGACTGGAAGAACATATGAACCTGGGATACAAAGTAGGGCCCGGTCTCAAAACAAACAACAGGTGGGCGTGTCAAGGAACAGGTACTCCAGAAGAGAAAACAATCGGAATCCGAGATAGAAACAGCTAAGAAAAGGATGGAAAAAGAATGGGGCAAGAATGAGGGGTGACTCTGGGTGCAGAGCAGGTTGGTGAGGTGAGATACGGATTTTTGTCTTTTGGAGAAATATGGGGAAAAGGAAGAGAAATGTGGCTTCTGTTGAGAGAACAACAGTAGGGGAAACAGAAGTAGCACTGGTAGAGTATGCGTAGGGACCTGTGAAAGAGACAGGAAGACAAAGCAACTGATAGGGAAGGAGAGGGGGTTGGGAGGGATGAAGAAGAAACAACAACAAAAAGAACAGAAAGAGCAAAATGGTGTTGATGGTGCATGGATGAGAAAACTGGAAAAGATCGGGAAAGGGTATTTGAGAAGGAAGGCAGAGGGCCATTGACCAGAGTAACAGCTTCTAGAGAACTTGAGGGATGGAAACAAGATGTGACCACAAGTCCGAAATCACAGTACTCCTGATGCTGAGGCAGAAAGATCCTAGGTTTGAGGCCAGTCTAAAAAAGCAACAACTGCAACAGGAAATGCATGGAGGTATACATGGACACAATGGATTTCTGTTTTTCTTTTTCTTTTTTTCTTTTTAGCTGTGAAGAATAAATCATGATAGTTGCAGAAAAATGGATGCAACTGGAAGCCATGTTTGGTAGAGTAAAACAGTCAGACAAATACTGAATGTTTTTTATGCAAAAATTAGATTCAAATGATAAATGTTTGTGTATATGTGTTTTTTGCATTTGTATGTTTATAGGTCATGAAAATAGAGGGGTCATGGGTCAGGCATGGTGTTACACGCCTTTAATCCTAGCACTTGGGAGGCAGAGGCAGGCAGATCTCTGAGTTTGAGGCCAGCCTGGTCAACAAAGCAAATCCAGGACAGGGCTGTTACATAGAGAAACCCTATCTTGAAAAAAACAATAAATGAGAGAAAAAGGAAGGAAGAAAGGAAGGAAGGAAGGAAGAAAGGAAGGAAGGAAAAAAAGAAGGAAGGAAGGAAGGAAGGAAGGAAAGAAGGAAGGAAGGAAGGAAGGAAGGAAGGAAGGAAGAGTTGAAAAATACAGTCTATGTGACATGGAAACAAAAGAACCAACCAGAAAGGGACAGCATGGAGGACGGGTACAGGAAGAGTAATGAGTGAATGATTCCTGTTTATTAAGATGTCAGGATGAAACCCATTACTTTTTATAAACTTAAAATGCACATTGGCCTTACTAATAACGTCAGTACAGAGTAACGCTGGATTCCTAAAATAGTAGTTGTGATGGTTAACCTCCACTGTCAGCTTGATGAAATCTAGAATCGCCTGGGAGATGGGCGTCTAGGGGATATTTTGATTAAGGTGATTGAAGAGAGAAGACTTGTACACTTGAGTGGCACCATTTCCTGCTAAGAAGAATGTGTATAGCCAAATGTGATTGTTAATATTGATTGAATGGAATATTCTGTATATGCTAAGTCCATTTCCTCTATGGTATATCTTTGTTTGGATGACTATGTGAAAGTTTAGTACTGGATTCACCTACTAGTATCATATAGGAACCTATTTTCCCATTTGATGTTTGATTTATGAAGTTGGAGCCTCAACACATGGTGTGTTTGGTTTTAGTGCTCTCGATAGAGTATTTTCCATCTTTTGGTTTTTTTATCAGGGGGGTGTGTTTCTTGGAGATCTCATAGAGTTGGATCTAGTTTTCTTCCCTTAAATATATGAATAGATTTCATTTTCGTTTTATAAGAATTATTTAGTTGCTGGGTGCTGGTGGCGGTGCATGCCTTTACTCCCAGAACTTGGGAGACAGATATAGGTGGATCTCTATGAGTTTGAGGCTAGCATTGTCTATAGAGCTAGATCTAGGATAGCCAAACAGGGATACCCAAAGAAACCCTGGTTGAAAGTTATTTAGAGCTTGAAGTTTATAAGAACATTGAGAGGTTTCATTGCTCCCTTTCCCTGTCATGGGTAAGCCTCTCGCATCACCAACATCTTCCTGTCACAGCGTTGTATGATGTACAATCCACACTGACCCATCCTCACCCAAAGTCCACACTTGACATTAGTGTTCCTATTTTCCTCCTTGTTCTTTTATATTTAACGCAGGATTTTATCTGTAGCCCAGGCTACCTTTCAAATTGCCCTCTCAACAGCTTCCCAATGCTGCAGTTGTATGAGAGCACCATTATACCAAACTGGAGTTCATATTTTGTGCCTTACATTTGGTAGATATTGACAAATATGTAATGACCTCACTGAAATACCCTACAGAGTCATTTCACAGCCCCTAGTCTTCTGCACTCTTCTTGTCACCTCTGTCAAGTGGTGACCTTCCACTGTTCTCCATGGAGTTTTTCAGTTTTTAATCCAGTCAACTAGTTTGCATCTCTTCATTGTATTACATGTAGATTATCATTGAGAAGTATCTACTGATTTTTCCCATTTTTGTTGGTTGCATTGATTGTTCTTTATATTGTCCCACATTTGTATCTGGTTTACTTTGTTGGCTACAATGGACTCCTCCTGGCTCCCCTTTGTTCAACTCGTCTGTTCATGAAATCAGTTCTTTCCTGTGTGGTCTTGTGAATAAAATTTCTTCTGTTGCTTACGGTATTCCTTTAGTGCCTTCTGAAGTACCAGCTTGGTGGCCAGGAACTCCTTCAGTCGTGTTTTTGTTATAATGTCCTTATTTCTTTTTAAATTCAGAAGACCGCTTGGCTTGCAATAGTAGTCTTGACCAGCAAGTATCTGCTTTGGAAACTTGAAATATGTCATTTCATGACTCCTTGGTTCAGGGTTGCTGATGGTACACCAGTGCGTCTCTTTTGTTGTTGTTGAGTTGCTGTTTTTCCTGTACAGCATTTAATACTGCTTCTTTGCTTTGTATCTTTGACATCTTGACTCTAGGATGCCATGGAGAGGTTCTTTCCTGGTCATGTCTGTTTGGGGTTCTGAATGTGCTTGTGTTTGAATGTTTGTTTCTTTTTCTGGGCTTGGGGAATTTTTTGCCTTAATGTTGTTGAATGGATTTCCTGTACCTTTAGTGTTTACTTCACTAGTCCTGTGGGTTCTTGGGTTTGGTCTTGGACATTGTGGTCATGATCATTTACTTTTTGCTTATTGGTATCTATATATATTATTTCTCATCCCATCCCCATCCTGACATTCTTTCTTCTGCTTTGAGTCCATTGCCCATGCTTCCCATATGCTTTTTTTGGCTTTGTTTTTTTTTCATCTTCAACCCTTTTATCCCTTCTCTTCTCAAGTTTCATTGCTTAAGTTTTCTTTAATATTGCTGAATTCTATCATCTCTCTTGCTGCCTTTTTCTTTTGTATTGATGACTTTCTCTGTAGGTCCTGTATTGGATTAATTTTCCCATTGAGTATTCACTTTCAGGCCATTGATCAATTTTTTTTTACAAGAAAAGTTTGAAATGAAATATTCATCCGATATTTTACCTATCTCAGAATGTTGCCTTTCTTTTTTATCGTTTCTTGTGTTTTCTGTCGTAGTCTACATGTCTTTGGGTTTATATGTCTTTTCTTGATTTTGGAGATTTGGTGGTGGTGGTGAATTTCATCAACAGCTTAGACCACAGGGAAAGTAAGCACCACAAGTTCACTGATCTCTTTGCCAGTCTCCACAAAGTCTGAAATCTCAGGAAGCTGGCCCAATACCTAATCTTTTTTCCTTTGTGATTTTAATTACATTTAGTGTTACTTTTAACCACTATATAAGACATAGAAGTTACTCAAAAAATGAAAACTAGAACTACCATAGAATCTAACCATACCACTCTTGGGTATATAGGCCCAGAAGCCATCTAGAGGTATTTGCACATCCATGTACTTGCATGGTAACTAAAAAAAGGAAGAATGCTAGATGAATAGATAAAGTAAATATGGAGCACATTCACAATGGCATTTATTCAGTCTTAAAAATGAATAAAGTCAAGGCATTTAAGAGGAAATTTATGGATTTGGAAATTGTTAAGTTATGTGACTTAAGCCATGATCATAAGTATAAATACCACATTTATTCTCTCTCTCCCCAGTAACATGAAAGTAGAAAGTAACTGAGCGAGGGAAGAAAGTTTGGGAGCTGGGAAAAGGGAGGGGCAATGAAACATATATGAATATAGAAATAAAGATTGTTTTAAGACAAGGAACAAGAGGAGACAGAGAGGATGGGGGTATCAGTTTGTGAGGGGGATGAATAGGAACAAAATATATGTATGGAAATATAATGTACTAACTTGAAAAATTAATAAAAATTTATGAAGTCTTATAATTATAATGTATTTTGTCTCTGTGACCCTGAATAAAGTTCCTTTGTGGTCTTAACAAAATAATGTAGCACTTGGGGACAAAGATACAGCCTAGAAGTCCTGCACTGGAGACCAAGATGGAGAAGACTTCCACAACTACCATGTCCTTCCCCTTAGTACTGTGGTAGACAGGGAGGAAGGTGACCCAGACACTGCAGAACACCAGCATGCTGAACGTCAGGAACTTGGCTTCATTGAAGGTGTCAGGTAGGTTCCTGGCCAAGAAAGCCAAGGTGAAGCTTCCCAGGGCTAGAGCCCCCAGGTAACCCAGCACACAGTAGAAGGCAGTGACTGAGCCCTTGTTGCACATGATGATAATATGTTCATTTTCAGAGCGTGTATCTGTGTCAATGAACGGAGGGGAGTTTCCCAGCCAGACTCCACACAAGATAATTTGGATCAAGGTGCAGATGGGAACTATGAAGTTAGGTGCGCGAGTTACCAACAACCACCTGATTCTTCTTCCTGGAGCGGTGACCTTGAAGGCCAGAACCACGGTAATCGTTTTGGCCAAGACAGTGGAAACAGCCACAGTGAACACCACTGCAAATGTGGTCTGTTGCAGGATGCAAGTGGCTGTGTTGGGATGGCCAATGAAGAGAAAGGAGCAGAGAAAACAGAAGTTAAGGGCAATGAGCAGGACGTAGGTGAGAGTGCGGTTATTTGCCTTCACAATGGGAGTGTTCTTCTTCTTCAGAAAGATGCCAAGAACTAGAGATGACAGTGCAGAGAAGCACAAGGCTATGCAGGACAGACCTATCCCCATGGGGTCTTCATAATCCAGGAAGGTCATAGACTTTTGGAGGCAGTGGTTTTGTGCTGTGTTGGCGTATTGATGGTCTAGACACTGCATACACTGATCCACATCTGGTGAAAATGTACATTTTTGTTATTTCATGATCATTATTCTTTTGTTCATAGCCCCTCTTATTTGAGTAGATTAGCCTGATAACCTTTCTCTATTACTTCAGATATCAGATGAACATTGTGCAGGGAGTAATGTGACTACAGCATTGTGACATGGACAAAGTTATGATTTCTCCTAAATCAATTATACATTGGTCTGAAGATTCTGACACCATCAGAAACTTAGGAATGTACACTACACAGCCTCAGTTTGATTACAATATTGCCTCCATAGGAAGCACTTCCTGGGATGGGGACCAATGGTCACCAGGTAAATGTACTTGCTGCCCAAGCCTGATGATGTGAGTTTGGATGCCCAGGACCCAGGTAAAGGCTGGATATAGAAGCACAAATGTCTGTAATCCCAGGGCCCCCCTACAGTGAGATGAGACACAGATAGAATTTGTCTTGGGAGCTCATGGGATATCTAGCCTAGTTAATTCATCTGTGGAGAGACATAATCTCAAACAAAAGATAAAGGTGATGATTGGCTCCCCAATTCCATATGTGCACCATGGTACATGCACTCCTGCTCACAAGGACTCTTTTTCTCTCAATTTAGAAAAGTAACAAATTTGGTGAAATTTGCCACATTTGAGCAGTGGTATTTTCAATCTTGGAGTCTTTATACTATGTGTAAATAAGTGAGTATTTGTAGTTGTGCTGATGCATATGTGTGCATGAATATGTATGCATACCTGTATTTGTACATGTGTTACCCAGAGGTCAACTTAAGGTACATTCCTCATGAGCCATCTAATTTGCTTTATAATATGTGGTCTCTCTGGGGATTGCTGATTAGTCTAGTTTGGCTGGTCAGGGAGTGCCAGGGATTTGTATTTCTGCCTCTCCAGTGCTGGTGTTATAGGCACAGGCCACCACCACACCTGGCTTTTTATGTGATTGTCTGTTGGCAAACCCTGCTATTAAGGTTGCAGTCTACCATGTCTGGAAAAGCTCTCCAATTAGCCCTTACTGCCTGTAACTCTAAAAATCCTCTGAGGAAGGTCTGTAGCCTGTGGCCAGATTGTAGGTTCAACTTCCTCTTTCCTTACAAGAACCTGCCTAGAAGTATTCCTACCCTAGCCATTAATATATATCTACCTTTGAGTTCCTTACCGATTCCGTAAGATCTATATACCCCTGTTCACCCCAAATAAAGTTGAGTGAAGTTGGTTCCTAAAGTCAATCTGTCTATCTGTACTCACATCCTCTGGATCCTGCCCCCACCCCCACTCTCTTTGTCCTTGACAGCCAGTGGCCAGCAGCCCTGGGTGAGAAGGAGGTTCACAATTGTTAGAAATTTACCAAAGTTCCCAGGCTTATGAGTAAGTATTTTACTTACTGTGCCATCTCCCCATTGCAATTCTCTTTAGCCTATGGCTTGTTAGAAGACAGTTAATGTTAGATTTACAAAAGATTCAGCTGACCTCAACATAGACCATCAAACAAAATGCTAAGGAAGTGGGAATGTCACTTCCCCTCCACTCTAGAGTGAAAAGCCAAAGAGGAGGGGAAATTCTCCAGAAACAACCCCAGTAAACCAAACTTTTGGATGGGATATGTATAGTTCATCCCTCCTCGCAAAGCTTAGAGGCCATCATTGAAGCGGAGGTAGAAGTAATATAAGAGCAAAATGTTGAGGAGGAATGCTGCAGGAAGGCTTCTGGGCGTGATGTTCCAACTGTACCCATTAACTCAGAGCAGATGCGTTTTCCTGAACAAGACTTGTATAAGATCAGATGGCTAACATTTTCATATGGATCAGGGAGGGGCTCATGAGCTCCCACTCTAGCTGACACTATGAGAAGTTTATGGGTTTGGGGGAAGGAAAGTCAATTACCTTCTGGGATGTTCCTAGTAAGTCCACCTTTTTCTAGTAGATGTGTGTTTTAGCAGCACTGATTGGATTTATTGGGTTATAAAATCAAAAGCAATCAAACAAACAAAAAATTAAAGATGACATGAAATTGAGAGGAGAATAAGGGAGGATCCATGTATAAAACTACTAAATAGCACATTAAAAATACTTTTGAATGGCAGGTCCTAGAATCAAACCATCAGAAGGGATTCTGATGTTCTGTATGAAATAGAAGCTGCGAAGGGACAGGATACCAGCTGTGTCAAGTTAACTTATTAAAGTGGGACAAAGAGGGAGTGGATCATAGAAAAATCCACCAATGGGGCTGGGAAAATGTTTTTTAAATGTATGCATGTAAGTATGAGGAACTTGAGTTTAATTCCCAGCACTCATGTAAAAGTGCAAGTGCAATTCTCAGCACGTATACTCTCAGAACTAGTTTGGCAAAGACAGGAAGGTCTTTCTAGCTAGCTAGTGTAGCCAAATTAGCAGGCTGCAGTTTTAGTGAAAGATCCTGTCTCAGAAAAGAAGGTGGAGGGTGATACACACTTGTATGTGTGCACATCCTACTCCCCACCTCACACCATCAGCACTACCACTGTGCTTGAGAAAGAAGAAAACTTGGTTTTCCCATCTCTAAAATCTATCCCATATAGTAAGAATGCAAGGGCCCACAGAACACTCTGAACATTCATAGAAGCTGCCCTGAGGTCTAAATCTGTGTACATTAACATACTCAGGTAGAAGCTGAACGGTGCCAGTGGTGAAGGAATCATAGTTTTAACTAAAATTATCCCATTGGAGACACTGGCAACATTGTTTAGTTGGGGAAAGCACTTGTTCTGCAGGCCTGACAACTTGAGTTTCATTCCTGGACTTGCAAAAAGGTGAGAGGAGAGAACTGATCTCCCACAGTTGTCTTCTCATTTCCATGTGTGTCCCATGTGTGTTGTGGTTTGAATAAGAATGGCACCTATGGCTCATATATTTGGATACTTGGACATCAGTGAGTGATAGTGCTTGAGAAGGATTAGAAGGCAAGGTCTTGTCAGAGGAAGTGTGTCATGGGGAGTTGGGGGTTGGAGGTGGGGGGTATAGGTTTTGAGGCTTTCAAAAGCCAAAGTCAGGCCCAGTGGCTCTCTTCCTGTTTCTTGCAGACCCAGATGTAGAACTCTGAGCTATTCCTTCAACACCATGTCTGCCTGTGCCACCAGGCAGCCTACTATGATGATAATGTACTAAACTTCTGAAGTTAAGCTCTAACAAGTGCTTTCTTTTATAGGAATTGTCAAAGTCAGTGTGGATTTTCATAGCAGTAGAACAATGACCAAGAAGTTGATAACGGGACTGAGTTATTGCTGTGACTGGGCTGACCGTGTTTGTTGTAGGAATGTGGAAGACTTTTGGATTTTGGACCAGAATAGTGGTTGGATGATTTAAGTGGGGCTTAATGTTCCATCTTCCTTACAGCATGGAAGACAGTGGTGCATACAGCAATGTAGATTATGATGGCTCAAGAGGCTTCACAAGAGAAGAATATTACTAACTAGCCTAGAGATTTTTCTCATGATATTTTGGCGAAGAATGTTGTGGCTTTCTGACTTTGTCAAAAAAAAAAATCTACCTAAGGCTAAATTGAAGAAATTTAGATTAATGGCACTGGTAGAGGAGAATTCAAGACAGTCTAGTATTGAGTGCTGCATGGTTGTTTGTGGTCACCCTTGTGCAGACCTATAATGAAAAGGACCAATTTGAGCAAACTAAAATGTATGGTTTGAGTAGGTTATGAACACCTGAAAATGTAATAGAGATAAGACCAGTATTCAAGGAGATGATACATTTAAAGAAAAGCCAAATGCTAAATAAATAAAAGGAGTGGTTATCTCAGGGAAAGATTCCACCATCCCACCCAGCTAAACTTCCAAATTGTGGAAAGAAATTAAAGAAAAGGTTAAGCAGTGAAAGAAAACATTGACAACAGAAGCCAATGAAGATGTAGTTGAATGAGGGGGCCATGTTCCAGCCCCAGCAAATAGTGGAGTGGTAGCAGCTTCATCCACATGGTTCTGTATTTAGATCAAGAATCCATGAAATGAGCTGTGGAGTCTTCCTCCATAGCTAAGTAAATTATCAGGATTGTTTTAGGCATATCCCTGAATTGAGACCCAAAGAGACCATTGAGTGAAGCTGTGAAGGTGAAGTTTAGATTATGTTGGAGATCCTAAGATATTGGAAATGCCACAGTTGTGGGGTATCTTCTGACCAGGTGTGGGATGAGTCCAAGAGAGAGAAATTATTACAGACATGTGGTTTGCTCTGGAGTTGTCTGTATTTTGATGCTAATTCCACTGCCCCAAGGACAGTTGCCTAGTCATATACTCAGGACTCAGGTGACTTCACCAGAACCTTCTCCCCATTTAATTTGTAAAATACAGGTCAGGGCCAGTACAGGATAGAATGAGACCTGTCATTGGATGAGAAGGAAGGATGAGCAGGAGAAAGGGTTTAAGGTAAGAGGAAGAGAGAGTAGGAGAAGACAGAGAAACTGGGGACACAACATGGAAACTGATGTTAAGATTCTGTGTTGTTCAAGAAGTTAGACAGCAGGGAGACAAATAACCTATTAAAAAATGGGGTTCAGAGCTAAACAAAGAATTCACAGCTGAGGAATGCCCGAATGGCGAAGAAACACCTAAAGAAATGTTCAACATCGTTAGTCATAAGGAAATGCAAATCAAAAACAACCTGAGATTTCACCTCACACCAGTGAGAATGGCTAAGATCAAAAACTCAGGTGACAGCAAATGCTGGCGAGGATGTGGAGAAAGGGAACACTCCTCCATTGTTGGTGGGATTGCAGACTGGTACAACCATTCTGGGAAATCAGTCTGGAGGTTCCTAAGAAATTGGACATTGAACTGCCTGAGGATCAGCTATACCTCTCCTGGGCATATACCCAAAAGATGCCCCAACATGTAAAAAGACACGTGCTCCACTATATGTTCATAGCCTTATTTATAATAGCCAGAAGCTGGAAAGAACCCAGATGCCCTTCAACAGAGGAGTGGATTCAAAAAATGTGGTCCATCTACACAATGGAGTACTACTCAGCTATCAAAAACAATGACATTATGAAATTCGTAGGCAAATGGTTGGAACTGGAAAATATCATCCTGAGTGAGCTAACCCAATCACAGAAAGACATACATGGTATGCACTCATTGATAAGTGGCTATTAGCCCAAATGCTTGAATTACCCTAGATGCCTAGAACAAATGAAACTCAAGACGGATGATCAAAATGTGAATGCAGATCGCTCCTGAGAGACACAGCCAGAATACAGCAAATACAGAGGCGTATGCCAGCAGGAAATCACTGAACTGAGAACAGGACCCCCGTTGAAGGAATCAGAGAAAGAACTGGAAGAGCTTGAAGGACTCGAGACCCCATATGTACACAGCAATGCCAACCAACCAGAGCTTCCAGGGACTAAGCCACTACCCAAAGACTATACATGGACTGACCCTGGACTCTGACCTCATAGGTAGCAAATGAATATCCTAGTAAGAGCACCAGTGGAAGGGAAGCCCTGGGTCCTGCTAAGACTGAACCCCAGTGAACTAGATTGTTGGGGTGAGGGCGGCAATCGGGGGAGGGTTGGGAGGGGAACACCCATAAGAAAGGGGAGGGGGGAGGGGGATGTTTGCCCGGAAACCAGGAAAGGGAATAACACTCAAAATGTATATAAGAAAGACTCAAGTTAATAATAATAAAAAAAAATAAATAAAAAAAACTAAAAAAAAAAAGATTCTGTGTTGTATCTTTACAGGTTGTTATGAATGTTCTTAAGGTATGGACGTGTACTGGGCTTTGTATGTTTAGGTGGGCAATTATATCTTATCAATTAGATCAAAGGTTATTTTGTTGTGTGTTCTTTCATGTAGTGATTTAAGTGTAAGAGAGTGTGTGATGGCTGGAGAGCCTGGGCTGCTACAGAGTTGGGATATGTGTTTCTGTCATGGAAACCTGCCTTGGGAACTGGATGGGAAGGAGATTGTTGCTGGCTCAGAGAGAGGCCTTTGGCAGTGTGATATGGGATGGAGCAGACTGGGCGAGATGCTTTGCTGAGTGAGATTAAGATATATATCAGATATCTTGGGGCACCACGAGTGCCGGACCAAGAGCGGGTAAAAAGACTGCTTTATTTTTTTATTTTTTTATAATTTTACAACACAGACAACAAAGCTGAATGGAGTTGGAAGTACTGAAAAAATGTTTTGGCATCAGAAATGGGGATGCAGAATTTGGTTTGCCCTGCTGGTTTTTGGTCTTGCACTGATCCAATACCTCTTGACTGTGGTCATTTTCTTCTCTTTTGAAATGCTAATGCTTATTTTGCATCATTTTATGTGGGAAGTATGTAATCAGTATTTTTACTTATATTTTACTGGGTGTTGCAATTAAGAGATTTCCTTGAGTTTCAGGAGAGACTTTGAACTTTGGACTTTTAAACATTATTGAAGCTGTTATAGAAGTGTTATGGGAACTTTGAAAATTGGGCTAACCGCACTTTGACAAACAATATGGCCTCAGTCCTGTGTGTGGGGCTTGGCAGAGAATGGAATCTTTGCTCTGGGGAACATTTTTCACCTAAACCTGTGGAGTTCAGCACTGTGGAATCAAGACTCACAGAATGAGGTAAAAAGTGGTTTCCTTGGAAACAGATGAAAACTATTTTTAGATACCTCTTTTTTGAGTCTGAAGGAGTTGAGAGCTGCCTATGTTTTAAGCCTGGATGCAAGTGTGAGAGTTCTAAGAATGAGGGTAGCATATCACGTTTGTCCTTCTCTCTTCCACTAGAGATATTTGAAGATCTGTCACCCTTGACCATATCCAGAGATATCTGGAGAAACATCCACTAGGGAAACATAATATTTGTCTGTCTCATTCCAAACCCCCCACCAGCTTTTCCCAGTATATAAAAGAGAGAGGAATTTTAACTACTATCACAGTCAAATCACTTCTGCCAATCACGTTTTGTGTACTCTAACCTGAATGAGAGTGTGAATGAGAGTGTGAAAGCACCTAGTCATTCTCTGTATGTTGTACATAACCCCAGAAGACACAGAGAGGAGCACTGATGAGTACTCTAAGCCCTGTGATAACAATCAAAGATACTTCTTTGAAGGCAATTTATTTGCAATAAAATTATTTTTAAAACAAGTTCTTACTATGTAGCCCTGGCTGTCTTGAGATTTGCTATGAAAATCATGCTGGTTGGAAACACAGACATCTGCTTATCTCTCGCTCCTGAATGAAGAAAGTAGGTGCACCACTAAATTTTGCTTAACATTCATTTTCTTATTAATAAACAACTTGGCTAGGGAGATGGCTCATTGTGTAAAGTCTTTACAGTAAATGTGAGAATCTGAGCTTAGATGCCCTCAATTCTCATAAAAAATGGACTATTAGTTAGAAGTAGAGAATTTCTCCATACAGCACACACTTACCTGTCTCATTGGAAATTTCATTCTCTGGGCATGGAACGCAGTCAAAACAACAGCTTACTTTTCCTTCTGGGAGGGATTTTCTGAATCCAGGACCACAACTTTCACTGCATACAGACCTGGGAGTCTGAGGATAATCACATATGTGTAGGTTATATTCTGATTTTTGCCTACTCCTCTAATGAGCATATTGCTCATAGAAGTGGATCATTAATCAACATAGTCTTTTATCCATAAACAACTGGATGTTGCTATTGATTGCACATGACATGTCCAATGAATGGTGATGAGCTTTAATGTGTGCTGTGACTTGGACATGGTGAAGCCTTTAATTTGAAAGATCTATGGCTCGGGAAGATGGCTCAGTATACGAGCTCTTGCCGAGGTGCTGAATTTGGTTCCCAGAACCAATATTACATGGCTCAAAACTGCCTGTAACTCCAGATTCAGGAAACCAAATAGCCCCTTTTGGCCTCCATGGGCACCTGCACTCAACAGGTAGATATGTGTGTATTCATACAATTAATGAAAAACAAAAAAAATTTTTAAAGGAAAGTAAGTTAGTCATTGGAGATTTGTCATTGGGAGACATATTGCAACAATGGCCTAATCCTACCTCTGTTTTTGCTAGCTGGCTGCCATGAGGTGTGGCTTTTACTTCTACAAATCACACCACACTACTGTACATCACCACAAATTCAAAAGTAACAGTTAAATGTGTCTCTGATATAAACCACCAAACTCATCCTGAAGATATGTTGTCAATAATGAAAACACACAGCATTTACATATACATTAGTAATGAATGTGCTTTAGTTACATAAAATAGATGAGAAAATTCTTTTCCTTAAATTGGAAATATAAAGTTTAAACTGTATATTCATGATTTAGGAGATTGCTGGGTATGATGGTGGATTAAAAGTTGCTTCTGAAAAGACTCAATGAAAGAGTCCCAGTAAGGAACAATAGACTCTACTTTTAGCATAGAAATAAAAAAGGAAAAAAAGAAAAAAGAAATAAGCCTATTGGAATTTTTCTTTTCAAAGGAATAGCCAAATGAGCACCAAGTTTCACCATCTTGCCTGCACCAGATAAAGGACAAAGGTAGCAGCCAATGAGATTCTGTGTCTTCTAGACATCAACACTAGAAAAACAGCAGGTAGAAATGTGTCAACCCAGTGTACAGAGAGGCACACACGGTGGGTGGCTTGATGACTGGAACATAACCAGGTGAGCATATGGAAGCCGAAAAGAGGAACAGGAGCTTGGAGTTGAGATTCTCTCTGGGCATCCTGGAGATGATTGCCTGAGCAGAATACACCCCTGGCAATGCCTTGGTGAACTACTGTGAGATATTTTATCTACTATTATTCATGCCTGTAAAACATGTACTGTGTTTCTCACTCCTACTTTACTCTCTCTATTCTTATTTTCCCAATTCCCTCCTCATTTTACAACTGCATCAAGGGTGCTCTATCTGTTAAGGATATTTTCTCTGATCAGTATTCTAGTGATGCTATCTCTGAACCATGGTAGGGAAACAAGAAAAACATACAAGTGTCTTCTAATGCAAATTCACCTCAATATTTTTGTGAAATTACTGTATTTGTTATTGTTATTGACTCTTCCCCATTAGAAGCAGTAATTGATGGAAAGACATCACATGCTCAAAGATGCATAGATTATATATGAAAATAAGCACTCCAACCATCTGTGTACAGATTCAATACAATCTCAACTAAAATTCCCATCTTATTCTCACAGCAACAGGACTATTCTAAATTTTATATGAAGCCTCAAAAGGTCCTGGATAGAAAAATTAGCCTGAATGGAAAAATGCTGAAGGGATTACAATTCCAAATCTAAAGATACATTACAGAGTCAAAGTAACAAATCAATAAGGTATTGACACAAAACCAGACATGTATACTACTGAAACAAAGTTGAAGATCCAAAAATGAGTACATGTAATTTCAGCTACTTAATATGTGACAAAAGTTGAAAAACTGGAGAAAAGAAAGCACTTTTAACTAATGGTGCCAGGGAAAATGGCTGTCCATGTTTAGAAGAAAATTAGCTCTGTATCTTTCATGCTGCACAGGAACTAACTCCAAATGAATCAAAGTCTTAAACATTAAACTTGAAACAGTCAAACTGCTAGAAGAAAACCTAGGCAGCATCCCTTATGACATGTGTATAGGAAAGGACTTTTGAAATATGACTTTATTTGTCCAAACATTAAGGCCTATGATTCACAACTGGGACCTAATAAAACTCAGACACTTGTGAACAGCTAAATGAAGAGGAAGCTCTCAGAGTGGGAAAGAATCTTTTTCAGCTATTCATGTGGCAGAAGGTTAACATTGACAGTATATAAAGAACTAAAAAAATAAAGTGTAACAAAAAACATATTCTCCCACCAAATTAAAAAAAAAACAAATGACTCATCAAAAACTGGGTTGGGACATGAATAGAGAGTTCCCCATACATAAAATACAATTAAAAATAAAAATAAAATCGCTAAGTTTAGGCTGAAGAGATGACTCAGTGTTTGAGAGTACTGACTGCTCTTTCAGAGAACCTAGGTTCAATTCCCAGCTTGCACATTGCAGCTCACAACTGACCATAGCATCAAGATCTGCCATCGTCAGACATATATGCAGATAAAACACCAATACATATAAATAAATTATAAGTGACTAAAATATTTTGAAAAAGGTTTAACATCTCTGGAAATTAGGGAGATTCAAATTAAATAGCTTTGAGATTTGTCTTACCTAAGTCAGAATGGAAATGCCCCATGGAACAAGCATCAAGCTTTAGGGCTCTTGGGGAAAAGGCAAACCCTACTGACTATTTGTGGGACTGTAAACTGGTATAACCACTAAGAATATCAGGAAAATTCTCAACTAAGTAAAAACGAATCTATCCTATCACTCAGCTATACCACTCTTTGGAATGTGTCCAAAGGACTTAACGTCCTACTCTAGGTACTTTCTCATTACTGCTCTATTCATAATAGCTAGGAAATTGAGACAACCTAAATGTCCTACAACTGACAAATGGAAGACTATTTAGCCGTAAAAAATAAAATTATGAATTTGTGAGGAAATAGATGGAATTAGAAGAGACCATATTGAGTGATCTTGAATAACAAAACTCCAATATCAGATGGAAGAAGCCATCTTTTGAGTTGTTGGCTAGGGCTGTCCCAGAAAGTTTCTTAAGTGTAGACTACTTCTATTGCCTTTGGTTGCTGCCCCCCAGAGGTAGAAGGTTAATCCCCTGTAAAAGTAATTCTTGAGGGTTTTCTTTGCCCCCATGTACATGAATAACTCCAGGAATTTCTACATCTGTTCTAGCTCTTTTTAGCATCCGAATAATAGACACATAGACCTGGTATTCTTATTAACAAGCTGCAAGTTCTAAACTGGGCAGGTTCTGAGCTATCCTAACCTGAGAAGCTGCTATTCCCAAGCCATATGCCCCATTTCCAGCCATCTGGTTATGTCCTGTCTCACTTTGGTCCATATGTGTCCACATGACTGATTTCTTCCCATGACTTCATGGAAAATCATCCTGGACCATCCACATTGTCTCTCCCCCTTTTCCTTTTCTCCTCTCTCCCTAATCTTCTGTCTCTTTGGGAAAACCTGCTAGGATGGAAAGTCCTGCCCTATTCTTTTCTCCACAGGCCATTGTCTGATTAGCTGTTGATAAACCAAACAGAGGTGATTGGAAACAATTATTTTATAACACAGAGACTGGAGATCCAGACAACAACAAGATATCTGTGGATGGAAAACAGCAACTGAATATAGACTGCACAAAACTATCCCCCAACATTCACCATTGGTAAAGACACTGTATGCTGCAAAAATGGCAAGGAGATCCCTCAACGGAACTGATATGAATTTGTATTCCCTGAGGACTAGCTTTCACAGTACCAAAAGATAGCATGTAAGCTTTCCAAGGAAGGTAGAAACCAACAGCCCTACCCAGCCATGATGCCTATGAACCACATCAACTCTGAGCATGACAGCATGAGTGTAATAATGGTGTTGGATAGCTTTTTTTGGTAACCAACAGCTTCCTAAGTGGACTTAGACTTGTTAAATATTATGGAAATCATGCCTGGTATGGAAAGCAGATAACTACTCAGTACTAGTGAAGTCATGTTTATTGGAGGATAATCTCCAGCCACTAATTTACTAAATCAGCAAAATCCTTAGCAACAATATAAAACGTTTACCCATATACCAACAGATAAGTGTAGCCTTCACTCCACATCAAGAAAATGTCTTTTTGCAATACTTGGAGACCACTACAGGAAATCACAAACAATCAAAATGCACAGCTGTGGAGACAGTACCAATGGATGGACAGATGCATCCCTAAAATACATTAACACATAGCGATCAAGATATATTGAGAAAGACGGGACAGACAGATTATAAAAGCCAGAGGATCAGAGTTTGCTGTGGGATCGTGGCTATTATTACTGTCAGAATCTACACCCATAATGTCTCACCAGTGTAACTGCCTGAAATGAGCTGAACAAGGCGGACAACAACAAATATGCTAAGCTGGATGCGGAAAAGACATTGAGGTCTAACTCTTCATAAAGAATTACAGAATAACAGAAACTAAGGAAATTTAAAAAACACATTAGGTCTTACTTAAAAAAAACCTACTCCATAAAACAGAAAATATAAGTGAAATGGATGATTTTCTAGACAGATACCACATACCAAAGTTAAGTCAAGATCAGGTAAATTATCTAAACAGTCTCAAAACCATTAAGGAAATAGAAGCAGTCATTAAAAGTCTCCTAATGAATGAACAAAACAAAACAAAACAAACAAAAAAGAAAAGAAAAGAAAGAAAGAAAGAAAGAAAGAGGCCCAAGGCTGGAAGGTTTTAGTGCAGAATTCTTCCAGACTTTCAACGATGAGCTAATACCAATGCTCCTCATAGAAAATGGTGATGGAGGATGGGATGGGGGATTCCAGAGGGGAAACCAGGAAAGGAGGTAACACTTGAAATATAAATAAATAAAATATCCAATAAAAATTGCTGTAAAAATAGAAATTGAATAATGCTACATCATTCATACTTTTAGGCCATAGTTACCCTGATACCTAAACCATACAGATTCAACAAAGAGAACTTCAGACTAATGTCGCTTATGAATATCAACATCAAAATACTGAGTAGAATTCTAACAAACTGAATCCAAGAATACATCAAAAAACATCATTGACTATGATCAAATAGGCTTCATCCCAAGGATGAATATACAGAAATCCATCAACATATTCCACTCTATAAAGAAATCCAGAGGGAGGGATGAAATGACGTGATCATCTCATTAGATGCAGAGAAAGCCTTCAACAAAATCCGACATTTCTTCATGTTAAAAGGCTTGGAAAGATCAGGGATTCAAGCACACATCCAAGCCTAATAAACTGCAAGCTAGCATCAAATTAAATGGAGAAAAACTTGAAGTCATTCCACTAAAATCAGAGACAAGACAAGACAAGACTGGCAACTCTCCCTTTCTATTCAATATAGTGCTTGAAGTTCTAGCTAGAAAAATAAGACAACAAAAGGAGATCAAGGGGAAAGGAGAGATTCAGGTATTACAATTTTCAGAGAATATAATAGTATACATATGTGAATCTCAAAATTCTACCAGACAACTTTTACAGCTGATTCAGTAAAGTTGCTTGATATAAAATTAACTCAAATCAATATCCCTTCTTTATACATTGATGAATTGGAGAAGAAAGAAATTAGGGAAACACAATTGCCACAAATAATATAAAACATCTTGGTGTAACTCTAATCAATCAAGTGAAAGATCTGTATGCCAAGAACCTCAAGTCCCTCAAAAAAGAAATTGAAGAAGATATCAGTAGATGAGAAGATCTCCCATGCTCATAAACTGGAAGAATTAACAGTGAAAATGACCATCTTACCAAAAGCAACCTACAAATTTAATGCAATTCCCATCAAAATTCCAACACATTTTTAAATAGACCTTGAAAGAACAATTCTCAACTTCAGGATATCAAAAACAATCCTGAACAGTGAATGACTTTCTGGGGAAATCATTATCCCAGACCTTGAGCTCTACTACAGAGCAATAGTAATAAAACTGAATGATATTGTTACAGAAACAGTCAGGGTGATCAATGGAACTGAATTAAACCCACACACCTATGGTTACTTGATTTTTGACAAAGAAGCCAAAACATAGAATTAAAAAAAAGAAAGCATCTTCAACAAATGGTTCTAGTCTAGATATCTGCATATGTAAAGAAATGCAAACAGATCCATAATTATTATCCTGCAGAAATTCAAGTCCAAATGGGTCAAGAACCTTAACATAAACCTGGATACACTAAATCTTATCGAAGAGAGAACTTGAGCTCATTGGTATAGGAGACAATTTCCTGAAGAGAATACCAATGGCTCATACTATAAGATCAACAATGAATAAATGGAACCTCATGAAACTGAAAAGATTCTGTAAGGCAAAGGATACTGCCAACAAATCAAAGGGGCAGTGTGCAAATTGGGAAATATCTTCAATAACCATACATCTGACAGAGTACTAATAACCAAAATATGAACTTAAGAATAAGAACTTAGACTCCAACAAACTAAATGGCAGAATTATAATATAGAGTACAAAACTAAACAGAGGATTCTCAAAAGAGGAATTTCTTTTTTTTTTCAATCAATAAATCTTTAAAAAAATGTGTACCACCACGCCCAGATTAATAGACAATAAAAAAAAAAAAACAAAAAACAAAAAACACTTTTAAAGCATGTGACCGAGTGTTTTGGGGACGTGAGTGGAGGTCGATCGCTCAGAGGTGCTAGGCGTGCTGTGGCATCGAGCAAGTTCCTGCGAGTACTCAGTGGTTTTCCTCAGCCTCCCGACCGGTTGCCCCGTGCCCCTTCCAGAGCCTTCTGCATGCAGCCCAGCGAAGCTCTGTTGATGAATTTCACTATCTCTTCAGAGATGACCCAGACTATGACACATGATCATACCAGAAGAAATTCTCGTCTACAGCGTCTAAGGACTTGACTATATCATTTCAAGCCTGATAGTTTTGGAACCACCATTAACACCTAAGACTTCACTCAGCCACCTGTCTTCACACCATAACGAAGTGCTTTGTTCCATAATGGACTCCTTTGTCTTAGGACCATTTGTGTTTTCAGTGACACATTTCTCTTCCTTTTGGTTCTTTTTTTTTCGGAGCTGGGGACCGAACCCAGGGCCTTGCGCTTCCTAGGCAAGCGCTCTACCACTGAGCTAAATCCCCAACCCGACACATTTCTCTTCAGCTACAGTTGCCAAATTTATTAGGAAAAAATGGTTCCCAATGGATATTTGATGTTTGAAGATGAGAATTTTATTGAATCTTCTGTTGCCAAATTAAGTGCCTTGAGGAAAAGTGGGCAGTTCTGTGATGTTTGACTTCAGGTCTGGGGCCATGAAATGCCAGCACACAGGGCAGTCCTGGCTTGAGGTAGCCCCTATCTATTTGAAATCTTTAATAGTGACAGTGACACACGTGGAGTTCCTCATGTAAAGTCGGGTGATCTCGATCCAGAAGCTGTCGAAGTCTTGCTGAATTACGCATACACTGCTCAGTTGAAAGCTGATAAGGAATTTGTAAAAGACGTTCATTCTGCCCCAAAGAAGCTGAAGATGGTCGGAGTAAAGCAGGTCTGGGAGATTATTTACTCTCTAGAGCGGATGCTGCTAGCTGGCTCTCTTACCAAAGCTTTGCAAGTTGGATGGGAGACTCCCGTTTGTTGAATAGAGTTGACGCTTATATTCAGAAGCATTTGTTACAAATCTCAGAAGAGGAGTTTCTTGAGCTTCAGAGACTAACGTTGGAGGTAGTGCTTGAAGATAATGTTTGCTTGCCCCGCAATGGCAAATTGTACACAAAGTTTCAAGCCTGGTACTACTCAGCGGATCACAGGCTGCTTGTTGGGAACCCACTAGACTAACAGGCTGAGGTGTTTTGCAGTGATGAGGACCACATTCAGTTTGTGCAGAAAAAGCCGCCCCTTGAGAATGGCCATAAGCCGGTAAGTGGTAGTTCTACTGGATGTCTCTCTTCTCCAAATGCTTCAGTGCCAAGTCCCAAGTATGAGTGGAAATAAGACTTCGAATAACACTCATTTATACCTGGCTATGTTGGATGGTTCATTCTGTGTCATTTTCCTTCATGAGCGGGACAGTCCACAGAGCTCACCAACAAGTACTCCAACGCTGAGCAAGGGCTTAAGCTTTGAGATGCAGCCAGATGAGCGCCTAGAAAAGCCCATGTCTCCCATGCAGTACACACGGTCTGGACTGAGGACAGATGAAGAGCGAACTCATGGCTGCAGGTGGTCATGACAGAGAGGAGTGTCTTCGAACAGTTGAGTGCTTCCTTGCTCCCATCAGAACACCAAGAGCCTGCTTTCGAATGGCTGTGCTGATGGGACAGCTTTATGCGGTGGGTGTATCAAATGGACACTCAGATGACCTGACTTGTGGAGGAATGTGTGATCCAAGCATTGATGGCCAGACCTCTGTTCCAGAGTTGAGAACTAACTGTCGTAATGCAGGAGTGTGTGCCCGGAATGGGAAATTATACACTGTTGGTGGCTCTGATCCACATGGTCAAAAAGGCCTGAAAAATTAGGATGTATTTGATCCTGTAACAAAGTTGTGGACAAGCTGGGCTCCTCTTAACCTACGTAGACACCAGTCTGCGGTTTGTGAACTTGGTGGTTCTTTGTATATAACTGGAGGTGCAGAATCTTGGAATTGTCTGAACACAGTAGAACGATACAATCATGAAGATGACATCTGGACTTAATTGCACCCGTGAATGTGTCTAGGGGAAGAGCTGGAGTTGCTGTTCTTGGTGGAAAACCATTTGTAGGTGGTGGCTTTGATGGATTTCATGCCATCAGCTGTATGGAGATGTATGATCCAACTTTTGTGTTTGGAGCAGAGTGCCAAGATGAAGGTCTGTTTGTGAATTCTTAAGATATCTCTGGTTACATTTTACTCTTCGAAGGTTGGTACTGTAAAGGTACGGCGTGGGATCTTAACGTCAGCCTCCATATTGTCTCCATCACTTCTCTGCCGCCTCCTCCCTCCAAGAGGAATTTCTAATGGCCAAGAAACACTTAAAAATGTTCACCATCCTTCATTAATGTGAATCAAACAACTCTGAGATTCCACCTTACAGCAATAAGAATGGCTAAGATCAAAAGCTCATGCAACAGCACATTGTGGTGAGGATATGGAGAAAGGGGGAACACGCCTCCATTGTTGGTGGTACTATATACTTGTACAGACATTCTGGAATTCAATCTTGTAGTTTCTTAGAAAATTGGAAATAGTTCTACCTAAAGACCCAGATAGTTATACTGCTCCTGGACATATACTCAAAAACTGCTCCACCATACTACAAGGATATGTGCTCTACTATGTTCATAGGAGACTTCTTCATAATAGCCAGAAATTGAAAACAATGGGGACATCCCTCAACCTAAGAATGGATGAAGAAAATATGGTTCATTTATACAATGAAATACTATACAGTTATTTAGAATAAGGATGTGAATTTTGTAGGCAAGTTAATGGAACTAGAAAATATCCTCCTGAGTAAGGTAACCCAGACTCAAAGACATGCATTGTATGAATTCACTGATATGTGGATATTAGCTAAAATGTACAGAATACCCATGGTATACCCCCAAACCCAAAGAAGTTAAATAAGAAAGGAAGCCCAAGAGAGAATGCTTGAATCTCACTTAAAAGGGGAACAAAATATTCATAAGAGGCAGAGGGAGTGAGGGATCTGAATATGAGAGTGAATGGGGAGGAGGATGGGGGTAGAATCAGGTGTGGGAGACACAGGAGAGAGGTCTAGAGGACCAGAGTTGTTGGGGATGTGTGAGGATGGTGGGAATCTGTAGGAAGGTCCAGAGATCTGGGATGGGGGAGGCTCCCAGGAGTTAATATGAGTGACTTCAGCTGAGATGCCTAACAGCTGGGGACATGGAACTTGAGGAGGCCACCTTCTGTAACAAGACAGGATCTAGAATAGAGACAAACCCACCCACAAAACTTTCTACCCAAAATTCGTCCTATCTAAAAGAAATGCAGAGACAAAGAAAGCAGAGACTGAATAAGTGGGGAGAGAGTGGGCAGCCTTGTCTAGTGCCTGATTTTAGTGGGATTGCTTCAAGTTTCTCATCTTTTTGTTTGATGCTGGCTACTGGTTTGCTGCATATTGCTTTTACTATGTTTAGGTATGAGTCTTGAATTCCTGATCTTTCCAAGACTTTTAAAATGACAGGCTGTTGAATTTTGTGAAAGGCTTTCTCAGCATCTATTGAGATGATCATATGGTTTTTTTCTTTGAGTTGGTGTACATAGTGGATTACGTTGATGGATTTCCATATATTGAACCATCCCTTCATCCCTGGGATGAAACATACCTGATAATGATGGATGATCATTTTTGATGAGTTTTTAGATTCAGTTTGTGAGAATTTTATTGAGTACATTTTTGTCGATATTCATAAGGGAAATTGGTCTGAAGTTCTCTCTTTGTTGGGTCTTTGTGTGGTTTAGGTAGAAGTGTAATTGTGGCTTCATAGAAGGAATTGGTTAGTGCTCTTTCTCACTCTCTTCCTACTTATTCACTATACTACTCAAAGTCCTAGCCAGAGCAGTCAGACAACAAAAGGAAGTCAAAAGGATACAAATGTGAAAGGAAGAAGTCAAATTATCACTATGTGCAGATGATATGATAATATACCTAAGTGACCACAAAAGTTCCACCAGAGAACTACTAAGCCTGATAACCAACTTCAGCAAAGTGGCTGGGTATAACATTAATTCAAACAAATTGGCAGACTTCCTCTACTCAAAGGATAAACAGGCTGTGAAAAAATTAGGGAAAGGATATGTTTCACGGTAGTCACAAATAGTATAAAATACCTCATTGTGACTCTAACCAAGCAAGTGAAAGATCTATATGTCAAGAAGTTCAAGTCTCTGAAGAAAGAAATTGAAGATCTCAGAAGATTGAAAGATCTCCCATGCTCATGGATTGGCAGGATTTATATATTAAAAATGGCCATTTTTGCCAAAGGCAATCTACAGATTCAATGCATTCCCCCATCAAAATTCCAACTCAATTCTTCATTGAGTTAGAAAGATCAATTTGCAAGTTCACTTGGAATAATAAAAAACTCAGCATAGTGAAAACTATTCTCAACAATAGAAGAACTTCTGGGGGGAATCATTATCCCTGATACATACATCAAGCAGTATTAAGAGCAATAGTCATAAATACTGTATGGTATTAGCACAGAGACAGGCAGATAGACCAATGGAGTAGAATTGAAGATCCAGTAGAATTGAACCCACACAGCTATGGTCACTTCATCTTTGACAATGTAGCAAAAACCATCCAGTGGATAAAAGATA
Organism: Rattus rattus; assembly: GCF_011064425.1. Lineage (NCBI taxonomy): Eukaryota > Metazoa > Chordata > Mammalia > Rodentia > Muridae > Rattus > Rattus rattus. The sequence continues at coordinate 2,698,181 of NC_046169.1, forward strand.
ACATTTTCAACAATGGTAGAACAGCATGTAGAAGAATGCAAATTCACCAATTCTTATCAACCTGTACAAAGCTCAAGTTGAAGTGGATCAAGGACCTTCAGCTAAAACCAGATACACTCAAATCAGTAGAAGAAAATGTGGGGAAGAGCCTAGAACACATGGACACTGGGGAAAATTTTCTGAACAAAGCACTGATGGCTTATGCTCTGAGATCAAGAATCAACAAATGGGACTTTATAAAACTGCAAAGCTTCTGCAAGGCAAAGGACTGTCATTAGGACAAAATGGCAACCAACAGATTGGGAAAAGATCTTTACCAATCCTACATCTGATAGAGGGCTAATATCCAATATAGCCAAAGACCTCAAGAAGTTAACTTCAGTGAATCCAATAATCCTATTAAAAATTGGGTACAGAGCCAAAGAATTCTTAGCTGAGGAATATCAAATGGCTGAGAAGTGCCAAAAGAAATGTTCAAAATTCTTAGTCATCAGAGAAATGCAAATGAAAACAACCCTGAGATTTCACCTCACACCAGTTAGAATGGCTAAGACTGAAAACTCAGGTGACAACAGATCCTGGCAAGGAAGTGGAGAATGAGGAACACTCCTCCACTTTTGGTGGGATTGCAATCTGGTACAACCATTTTGGGAATCAGTTTGGAGTTTCCTCAGAAAATTGGACATTGTACTACCTGAGGACTCAGCTATACCAATGCTGGGCATATACCCACATGATACTCCAACATACAATAAAGACACATGCTCCACTATGTGCATAGCAGCTTTACTTATAATAGCCAGAAGCTGGAAAGAATCCCGATGCCCTTCGCTAGAGGAATGGATACAGAAAATGTGGTACATCTACACAATGGAGTACTACTCATTTATCAAAAACAACGACAGTATGAAATTCATGGACAAATGGATGGAACTAGAAAATTTCATCCTGAGTGAGGTAAACCAATCACAAAAAACACACATATGGTGTGCACTCATTGATATGTGGATATTAGGCCAAAAGCTTGAATTACCCAAGATACAATCCACAGATCACATGAAGCTCAAGAAGAAGGATGACCAAAGAGCAGATGCTTCAGTCTTCCTTAAAAGGGGGAATAAAAATATTCATAGGACAGGATATGGAGACAAAGTTGGGAGCAGAGATTGAAGGAATGGCCATTCTGATGGGGATCCAGCACACACACACACACACACACACACACACACACACACATATCTATATCTATCTATCTATCTATCTATCTATCTATCTATCTATCTATCTATCTATCTATCTATCTATATCTATATACACATACAACCACCAAAACTAGACAATATTGATGAAGCCAAGAAGTGTATGCTGACAGGAGTCTGATAAAGCCATCTCCTGAGAGGCTCAGCCAGAGTGTGAGAAATACAGATTTGAATGGTAGCAGCAAACCATTGAACTGAGAATGGGGTCCCTGTTGGAAGAATTAAAAAAGGAGTGAAGGAACTGAAGGGACTTACAACCCCATAAGAACAACAATAGCAACCAGAGCTCCCAGGGACTAAACCACTACCCAAAGACTACACATGGGCAGACCCATGGTTCCAGCTGCATATGTAGCAGAGGATAGCCTTGTTGGACACCAATGGGAGAAGCCTTTGGTCCTGCCAAGGCTGGATCCCCAATGTAGGGGAATGTCAGGGTGAAGAGGTGGCAAGGGGGTGTTGGGGAGGGTGAACACCCTATAGAAAGAGGGGAGGGGAATGAGATAGCAGGTTTATGGCAAGGAAACCAGGAAAGGGAATAACATTTGAAATGTAAATAAAAAATATCTGGAAAAAAAAAAGACAGCAGAACCTGAAGTAATGGCTAACCAGTACCTGGCCCAACTTGAGACCCATCCCATGTGCAAGCACCAATCCCTGCCATTATTAATGATACTTTGTTATGCTTGCAGACAGGACCCTTTCATAACTGTTCTCTGAGCGACTGTACACAGCAGGTGGCTGAAACTATTGTAGCCACCCACTGCCAAATATTGGATGTATGTCATTAATTCTTATGAAAGATTTAGGGGAATGATTGAAGTCCCTGAAGGGGATAGAAACTCCATACAGAACCCAACAGAGTCAACAAATATGGACACCGTGGAGCTCTTAGAGACTGAGCCACTAATTACGCACCATATACAGACTGGACCAAGGCCCCCAGCACATATGAAGCAGTGTCCATGTGGGCCCTCCACAACTAGAGCAGAGGCTCTCTTTAAAGCTATAGCCTGACTGTAGTATCAGTTCTCGCACAGGGCTACCTTGTCTGGCTTCAGTGAGAAAAAAATGTACCTAATCATGTAGAGACTTGATGTGTCAGCATGTGAGGATACTGAGGGTGGTCTACATCCTCTCAGAGTATAAGAGGAGGGGAGATGGAGGGAGGGACTCTGTCAGATAGGATTAGAAATGGGACAACATTTGATATCTATCTATCTATCTATCTATCTATCCATATCTATATCTATATCTATATATATCTGACAAAGAATCAGCATAACAAAATTAAAAGAAAATTACAGACAACTGAGGAACTGTAGGAGCAGGGGTTGGGTGATCCTCTCCAGAGAAGAGCACACCAATTGGTTGTCCAGTATCAAATGTTGAACCTTGAATCAATACTTAAAAGTAGCATTACCTGGACTGAGAAGGTAATAGGTAGGAAAAATATTATGTATGTATATACATACATTCATACCCTATTTACTAATGAAATAAGAGACCATGAATTTGAAGGAGAGAAGGAAATGTATATGGGAACAATGGAGGTAGAAGTGGAAGAGATGAATATAATTATATTATTATGTCAAATGTAATAAAAAGAGTAGTGGAGAACATATTCCAGTGAACACAGTCACCAGGAAGACTTACATAAAATAAAATACAGGGGGTTGGGGATTTAGCTCAGTGGTAGAGAGCGCTTGCCTAGCAAGGGTTCGGTCCTCATCTCCGACAAAAAAAAAAGAAAAAAAAAAAAAAAAAAGCAGGCTGAATAAAATAAAATACACACACACACACACACACACACACACACACACACAAATAAGAATGGAATGGGGGAAGTACAAAATTAAAACTTGAAGAATATATCAATCAGAGCAGATGTGCAGCTGGATGTGGTGGCACACAACTTTAACCCATGCCCTTGCAAGGCAGAGCCAAGTGGATCTCTGAATTTGGGACCAGCCTGGTCTATACAGTGACCAACCAATAAACAAAACAATTGCACAACGCTCAGCAAAGAAGCACAGAAAAGAGTAAGACAATTAGTGATTATGACACCTCCATAATCTCAGAACTTTTCAATACTACACACCAAAGATAATAAAAAAGATTAAATGTCAGAAAATATTTCAGAGCCCTACATTTAAAAGACCAAATGGAATATCAATGGACACAATTCCCCAGTAAAAAGACATAGACTAACAGGCTGGATATGTATACAGGTCCCAGCATTTTATTGCATATAGGAAATATACCTCAGTGACAAAAACAGACACTTTTGTTAGAAAATATTTTCCAAGCAAATGGTTCCAAAAAACAAGCCACTCTAATATCAAATAAAATCGACTTTCAACCAAAAGCTATTAAAAAGATAAAGAAGGACACTTCATCCTAATCAAAGGAAAAGTCTACCAAGATGAACTCTCAATTCTGAACATCTATGGTCCAAATGCAGGGGCACCCACATTGATAAAAGTCTTTATTAAAGCTCAATGAACATATTGCCCCTCACACAATCAGTAATGGATAGAAAAGGGAAACAGAAACACAATAGAGACATAGTAAAACTAGCAGAAGTTATGAACCAAATGGATTTAACAGATATCAATAGAACATTTCATCCTAAAACAAAATAATATACCTTCTTCTCAGCACCTCATGGTACCTTCTCCTAAATTGACCATATACTTCGTCACAAAATAGGGTTCAACAGATACAAGAAGACTGAAATAATCACATGCATCCTATCAGATCACCATGAACTAAGGCTGGTAATCAATAACAACAAAAAAACAAAAAGTCCACATATACATGGAAGCAGAAAAATGCTCTATGCAATGATAACTTGGTCAAAGAAGAAATAAAGAAATCAAAGACTTTTAACAATCTAAAGAAAACGAAGACACATTATAGTAAAAACGTATGGGGCACAATGAAAGCAGTGCTAAGAGGAAAATCATAGCTCTGAGTGCTTTCAAAAAGAAACTAGAGAGATAGCATACACTAGCAGCTTGACAGCACACCTGAAAGTTCTAGAATAAAAGGAGGCAAATACACTCAAGAAGAGTAAACAGTAGGAAATAATCAAGCTCACAGCTGAAGTCAACCAAGTTGAAACAGAAAGAACTAAACAAAAAATCAACAAAATCAGGAACTGGTTCTTTGAGAAAATCAATAAGATAGAGAAACCCTTAGCCAGACTAACCAGAAGGCACAGAGAGAGTTTCCAAATTAACAAAATCAGAAATGAAAAGGGAGCGATAAGAGCAGAAATGGAGGAAATTTTTAAAAACACCACATCCTAGTACAAAAGCCTATACTCAACAAAACTAGAAAATCTGGATGAAATGAATATTTTCTAGGCAGATACCAGGTACCAAAGTTAAATTAAGATCAGATAAACCATCCAAACAGTCCCATAATTCCTAAAGAGAGAAAATGTCATTAAATCTTATGAAAATGATGCAATACTTTAAAGAAGAAATTAATGGATTCCTTAAAGAAGTACAGGAGAACACAATTAAACAGGTGAAGAAAGTAAATAAAACTGTTCAAACATGAAAAAGGAAATAGAAGCAATAAAGGAAACACAAACTTAGTGAATCCTGGAGATGGAAAACTGAGGTAAAAGAATAGGAGCTACAAAAACAGGCGTTATCAACAGAATGAATATAAGAGATGAAAGAAGAGAATCTCAGGCTTAGAAAATACAACAGAAGAAACCCATATATGGGTTCAAAAATTAAACCTAAAATGTTCCTGAAAGTTTCCTAAAATGTTCCTAAAAAGTTTCCAGAAAGTTTGAGAAACTATGAAAATACCAAATCTAAGTATGATAGGGATAGAAAGAGTAGGTTCCTAGCTCCAAGTCCCAGAATTTTTTTCAACAAAATTGTAGAATGAAATTCCCCCAACCTAAAGAAAGAAATGTCTATAAACACACAAGATGCTTACAGAAAATCAATTAGGTTGGAACAAAAAAAAGTCTTTGTACCATATAATAATCAAAACATTAAATCTGTAGAATAAAGAAAGAATATTAAAAGGGGCAAGGAGAAAGCCTAAGTAACATACAAAGGCACCTATAAGAATTATACCCGACTTCTCAAAATAGACTCTCAAATCCTTATGAGCCTGGAGAGATGTCTTGCAGTCTCTAAAAGACCATAGATGCCAGCCCAGACTATTATACCCAATCATCATAATGTAGAAAATATTATATGACAAAACTAAATTTAAATGCTATCCATGCACAAATTTAGCCCTACAGAACATACCAGAATGCCAATGCCAGCTAAAGGAGTTTAACTATACCCAAGGAAAAAAAAACAGGAAGCAAGTAACTCCATATCAGAAAAACTAAAAGAAGAAAACACACACACACAGACACAGACACACACACACACACACACACACACACCACACAAGCATCCACCCAGGCAGAAACATTCATGCACTGCAACTACTAATATCAAAATAAAGGGAATTGACAATCATTGGTCATTAATATCTCTGAACATCTATGAACTCACTTCCTCAGTAAAAAGACACAAGGTAAAAGAATGGATTTGAAAATAGGATCTACCATCCTGTTGCATACAAAAACCACATTTTAGCAGCAAAGATAGACATTACATCAGAGTAAAGGGCTGGAAAAAGTTTTTGCAAGCACACCGACTCAAGAATAAAGCTGGAGTAGCCATTCTAATAGACAATGAAACAGATTTTCAACCAAAATTAATCAAAATTGATGAGAAGGACACTTCATACTCATGAAAGGAAAAATTCACCAAGATGTGGTATCGGTTCTGAATACTTATACCCCAAGTGCAATGGCACCAACATTCATAAAACATTACTGAAACTTAATTATTTCATTGAACTCCACACATTAATAGTGGAGACTTCAACAACCCACCCTCACTAATGAGCAGGTCATCTAGACAGAAACCGACAAACATCATTCCTGAAATGGATCAAATTGATATCTACAGAACAGTTCTCAGCAGTTCATGGAACCTTCTCCAAAATTCACCATATAACTGGTCACAAAGCAAACTTCAACAGATACAAGAAAATTGCAATAACTCCTTTTACATTATTAGACCTCATGGATTAAAGCTGGACTGCAACAGTGACAGAAACAACAGAAAGCCAGCAAACACATAGCAACTGAACAACTTTCTACTAGTTAACCACTGGATTAGGGAAGAAACAAAGAAAGAAATGAAAGACTTTCTAGAATTCAATGAAAATGAAGGCACAAAAAACCCAAACTTATGGGACACAATGAAAGTGCTAATAAGAAAGTTCATACAACTAAGTGCCTTCATAAAGAAATCAGAACGTTCTCATATTAGTCATGTAAAAGTACAACTGAAAGCTCTAGAAAAAAATGAAAGAAGAAGCAAACCCATCCAAGAGGATTAGAAGGCAGGGAATCATCAAACTCAAGTCTGAAATCAATAAATTAGAAACAAAGAACAATAGAAAGAATCAAGAAAACCAAGAGATGGTTCTTTGAATAAATGAACAAGATAGACAAACCCTTAGTCAAACTAAGTAAATGTCTGAATTAACAAAATCAGAAATAAAAAGGGGGAATAACAACAGGCACTGGAAAAATACAGAGTCATTAAGCCTTACTTCAAAAACTTATTCTCCACAAAATTGGAAAATCTGAACAAAATGGATGATTTTTCAAGATACATACTGCTTACCAAAGTTAAGGTAAACACTTTAAATAGACCCATAAGCGTCAAAGAAATAGAAACAGTCATTGAAAATCTCCCTATTAAAAACAACGAAATCCCCAAATAACCACTACCACTACCAACAACAAAAACAGCCCATGACCAGATGGTTTTAGTGAAAAATTCTACTAGGCTTTCACAGAAGAGCTCATGCTAATACTTCTCAAAGTATTCCACAAAGTAGAACGGAAGAACCATTGCCAAATTCATTCTATGAGGCCACTGTCATCCTGATACCTATACTGTGCAAAGACTCAAAGAATGAGAATTTCAGAGCAATATTCCATATGAACATTGACAATAAAATATTAATAACCAAATTCAAGAACATATAAAAAATTTCATCTACCATGATCAATTAGGCTTCGCAGGGATGCAGGGATGGTTCAATATATGAAAGTTCACTAATGTCATTCACCATATAAACAAACTGAAAAAAAAAACCCACATGGTCATGTCATTAGATGCCGAAAAAGCCTTTGACACAATCCAACACCTGAAGTGGAAACTTCTGGTTTGTTTGGAAAGCGAATTATGTCAAATTATGTTTGAAAGGACACACAGGATGTTTTACTGGGGAAGACACAGGAAAGAATGTTGTCCTGAAAGAGACACAGATGAAAGGATGTTTTAATATAGCAAACCCACAAAAGGACCCATTATAAAGGAATATAAATACGACCCTACAGACAGTGGGAGATGAGCACTGAACATTGGTCTGGTTTGCTCCACCTTGTTATTCTTTGCTGGCACATGTGTTGTGTATTGGTTTGGTCCACATAGCGTTGTTGAGCTCAACTTGTTGTAACACAACTATTGAGATAAACTCACACATGAAGTGCTTGTGAGATTCAGGCATCATCTTGCTACTTCCATGACCAGTTGGTGAGTCTTATGGTTTCTTCAGGATTGAACTACAGCTGCTGGTTTGTGCCTGGTGTCTGCCTATCTAGAATACTGGTCTGCAGCTGCTGAGTCCTATTTGGTGTTTTCTATGGGACCTAACTGCTGAGAAAAAAGATCAAGCTCACCCCCAAAGAACTATTGCTCAACAGGCCCACTTCATCCATATCCTAACTTTTCTCTTCCACGACTTCTGCTGGCTGGTGGGCTAGAGGAGAGGTTGAACCCCTATTAAAAGTAGGCTGCAAAACATGTATTCCTACGAACTCCCCTTCATTTTAAAAGTCTTGGAGAGCTCAGAGACACAAAGTGCATACCAAAACATAATAAAGGCAATATGTAGTAAGCTAATAGTCAACATAAAATTAAATGGAGAGAAACTTTAAGTGATTCACTAAAATTGGGGACATTACAAGGCTGTACACTCTTTTATGTATTTATTCAATGTAGCACTTGAAGTTTTAGCTAGAGAATAAGACAACTAAAAGTTATCAAGAGTATACAAACTGGAAAGGAAGAAGTCAAAGTATTACTATTCGCATGTACTATGATAGTATATATAAACGACCACAAAATTTTACCAGAGAACTACTATACCTAATAAACACCTTTAGCTAAGCGGCTAAACACAAAAAATATCTAAAAAATATCAATATCCTCATTTATACAAACAATGAATGAGCTGAGTAAGAAATTAGGGAAACAATACCCTTTGCAACAGCCACAAATATTATAAAATATCTTGGTGTATTTATAACCAAGTAAGTGAAAGATGTGTATGACAAGAACTTCACATCTAGAAGAAAGAAATTGAGCAGGATATCAGAAGATGAAAAGATCTCTCATAATCAAGCATTGGTTAAAATAGTAAAATAGATTAAAATAGTAAAAATGACCATCTAACAAAAAGTAAGCCACAAATTAATGAAATTTGCATAAAAATTACAACACATTTCTTTAAAGACCTTAAAATGCCAATTCTCAATTTCATATGGCAAAACAAAAAACCCAAGATAGATAAAACAATCCCATACAATAAAAGATCTGGAGGTATCACTTTCTGATTTCAAGCCTTACAGATTAAAGCTGTACTATTTCAAGAGAAACAGTAATAAAAACAACATGGTATTGGCATAAAAACAGACAGTTTGATCAGTGAAATAGAATCGATGACCTAGAAATGAACCCATACATCGATGGACACTTGATTTTTTTGATAAAGAAGCCAAAGATGTACTAGGGAAAAAAGAAAGCATCTTCAATAAATGTTGGGTTAATTCTATATCTGCATGTAGAAGAATCCAATTAGATTCATATTGATCACTTTGCACAGAATTCAAGCACAAGTGAGTCAAGGACCTCAACATAAATCAAGTTGTTCTAAATCTAAGAGAAGAGAAGTGGGTCTTGAACATATTGGCAAGAGAGAGAACATCCTGAACAGATCACCAATAGCTCAGGCACTAAGATCAAGAATTTTTCTGTTACAGCAAAGGATGCTCTCAGTAGAACAAAATGTCAGCCTACAGAATGGGAGAAAAACTTTTATCAGTCCTACATCTGACAGAGGGCTGATAGTCAAAAAATATGCTTCACTCCTTCTTTAAAAGGGGAACAAAATACCCTTGGGAGGGAATAGGGAGGCAAAGTTTAGAACAGAGGCAGAAGGAACACCCATTCAGAGCCTGCCCCACATGTGGCCCATACATATACAGCCACCAAACTAGATAAGATGTATGAAGCAAAGAAGTGCAGGCTGACAGGAACCGGATGTAGATCTCTCCTGAGAGACACAGCCAGAATATGGCAAATACATAGGTGGATGCCAGCAGCAAACCACTGAACTGAGAATGGGACCCCTGTTGAAGGAATCAGAGAAAGGACTGAAAGATCTGAAGGGGCTCAAGACCCCATATGAACAACATGCCAAGCAACCAGAGCTTCCAGGGACTAAGCCACTACCCAAAGACTATACATGGACTGACCCTGGGCTCCAACTGCATAGGAAGCAATGAATAGCCCAGTAAGGGCACCAGTGGAAGGGGAAGCCCCGATGCTGCCAAAGCTGGACCCCCAGTAAACGGGATTCTTGGGGGGAGGGTAGTAATAGGGGAAAGGATGGGGAGGGGAACACCCATACTGAAGCGGAGGGGGAGGAGTTAGGGGGATGTTGGCCTATAATCTGGGAAATGGAATAACATTTGAAATGTAAATAAGAAATACCCAATTTAATAAAGATGGAGAAAAAAATAAAATGGGGTACAGAAACTAAACAGGATATTCTCAACAGACTATTCTCTAATACCCAAGAAGCACTGTGAAATGCTCAGCACCCTTAGTCATCAGGGAAATGCACATCAAAGCAACTCAGGTTCAATCATACAGATGTCAGAATGGCCATTTTAAAAACTCAAGTGATAGCTCAGGCTGGTGAGGATGTAGAGCAAAGAGAATACTACTACATTGCTGGTGAAAGTGCAAACTTGTACAGCTACTTTGGAAATCCATTTGGCAGCTTCTCAGAAAGTGGAGAAAATTTTTACTTGAAGACTTAGCTATGCCATTACAGGGAATATACACAAAAGATATTCCACCATATCACAAGGACACTTTCTCAACTATGTTCATAGAATCTTTATTTGTAATAGCCAGAAACCAAAAGCAATTTAGATGTCACTCAACTGAAGAATGTATAAAGAAAATGTAGTACCTTTACACAATGGAATACAATTCTGCTATTAAAAACAGGGATGTCATAATTTGCAGAAAAATGGGTGAAACTAGAAAAGATTCTTACTGAGGCACTCCATATCCAGAAAGGCACCCATGATATGAACTCACTTATAAGCCATCAAATACAAGATATCCATGGTAGAATTCATAGACACAAAGAAGCTAAGGAACAAGGAAATCTAAGGGGAGGGGTGTGCTTGAATCTTACTGAGAACAGGAAATACCATAGAGATTGGGGGTGGATGGATTGAGGGAACTTGGTAGGAGACAGGGAGGGGAGGGTAACAGGAGGAATCAACTGTAGGGAGAAGAGAGGTAGAGAAGACTAGGAGAGGGAGCTGATATTTGTAGTGAGGTATGGGGCATGTCTGGGAGGAGCAAAATCCTAGGAGAACGGGAACCCCAGCAGTCTATGAGCATGAGCCTAGCCCAGGCTTTCAGCAGTAGTGTATATGGAACATGAAATAGCTACGCCCTGTAACCAGCAAAGATTTCCAATGGAGGAATGGGGGCACCAACCGAGCCACCAAACCTCCAACCCACAACTTGTCCTGCCTACATGATGTGCAGAGATAAACTTGGAGCAAAATATGAGGGAATGTCCAACCAATGATTGTTACAACTTGGGTCCCATGTCATGAGAGAGAGCCCACCCATGACAATATTAAGGATATTCTGGTATATTTATGGACAGGAGCCTAACATAACTGTCATCTGAGAGGATTCACCTAGCAGCTGATTGGTAGAAACAGAAGCAGAGACCCTTAGTCTAGCATTAGCTAGAGCTCAGGGAATCTTGTGGAAAAGAGCAAGAAAGGATTGAAGGAGCCAGAGAGGTCAAGAGCACCACAAGAAAAACAACAACTAAAAAACATAAATGGAAGAGACGTAGGAGCCCTACACATATGTATCAGATGTGCAGCTTTGTCTTCACGTGGGTCTCCTACAACTGGATCAGGGTCTGTCTCTGACTCTGTTGCCTGTTTTTGAATTCCTTTCCCCTAAGTGGGCTGTCTTGTCTAGACTTAAGAATAGAAGGCATGCTTAGTCCTATTAGAACTTGATAGGCTCAGGCAGGTTGATATGTGTAGGAGTTTTCTCCTTCTCTGAGGAGAAAGGAAGAGGGAGATAGGAAGAGGCAGGGATTGGGAAGAGAAGAGGGAGAGAAGTTTGGTCAGGATGCAATGTAAACTAATTACTGAAAAAAGTTACAGAAAGAAAATGACAACAGTTTGAAAGCCCTAGATTGGATAGGCTATATACTTGGGGAAAACCAAGTATTATTATTCTGCTAAAGGAACATACAAATAAAATGACTCCTAATAACACTGTGCCATACAAGAGTTCAGTGCCTCACTTAATCTTCATCAGAGAAACTTCTTCCAGTGGATTGGAATGAATACAGGACCTATGATTGGACTATGTGCAAGGGTGAGAGATTTTGGAACACACAGTTCTAAATGGGATGTCTGCATCAAATTCCTTCCCTCAGGATTTGGGGAACTTTGTGCAAGAGGAGGTAGAGCAGTTTCTCCAGACAAATTAGAACTGATGAACATAAGAAATACCAGACTCTGTGTCAGCATGCCCTGAGACCGAATAGGTTCGAGCCAAACAGAGTTTCAGTGCTGAGAGGGAAAACTGGACCAAGATGCTATCTCCAACTGACATCTGTAACTTAGTTTTACATAATGGAGTCTCATTGTGTATATTAAACACATTTAATGATAGGCCCAATGTCAAGCTGTAGATGGACAATAGTATTGTTGTAGACTTTTGTCTTCTATTGCTTTGTTTGAGCATTTATTTTGTCTTATTAGTCTTTGTTTATACATTATGGTTTCTGATTTTGATTTCGTTTTTGTGTGCTTTGTTTGCCTGTGGGAGTTCCTTATAATTTTTCTTTTTAAATAATCTGTTTTATCCCATTTGTTTGGTCTTCTAATGGAAATTTTTTCTTTCAGTGTGTTTTGACTATGGCTTCCCCTTGTCCAGCTCTCACTAATTCCTGCCCTTTACTTCTCCCATCTGAATAACCCCTTTCCACCTTCATTGGGAAACAAAAAGGTGTCTATGGAATAACAATAATGAGGAATAATAATACAAAATTAAATAAAACAAAAAACTTAAAATAACACAAACAGAAGTAAAAGGCCAAATATAAAGCACATGAAACACACACACACAAACACACACACACACACACACACACACACACACACACACGATGGCAGACAGGATACTCATAAAAATACAAAAACACCCTGTGGTAACATTAAAAAATGTCCTGACACCGCAAAAATACTCAATAAAATTCTGGCAAACCGAATCCAAGAGCACATCAAAACAATCATCCACCATGATCAAGTAGGCTTCATCCCAGTCATGCAGGGATGGTTTAATATATGGAAAACCATCAACGTGATCCATTATATAAACAAACTGAAAGAACAAAACCACATGATCATTTCATTAGATGCTGAGAAAGCATTTGACAAAATTCAACACCCCTTCATGATAAAAGTCCTGGAAAGAATAGGAATTTAAGGCCCACACCAAAACAGAGTAAAAGCCATATACAGCAAACCAGTCGCTAACATTAAACTAAATGGAGAGAAACTTGAAGCAATCCCACTAAAATCAGGGACTAGACAAGGCTGCCCACTCTCTCCCTACTTATTTAATATAGTTCTTGAAGTTCTAGCCAGAGCAATCAGACAACAAAAGGAGATCAAGGGGATACAGATTGGAAAAGAAGAAGTCAAAAATATCACTATTTGCAGATGATATGATAGTATATTTAAGTGATCCCAAAAGTTCCACCAGAGAACTACTAAAGCTGATAAACAAGTTCAGCACAGTGGCTGGGTATAAAATTAACTCAAATAAATCAGTAGCCTTCCTCTACACAAAAGAGAAACAAGCTGAGAAAGAAATTAGGGAAACGGCACCCTTCATAATAGTCCCAAATAATATAAAGTACCTTGGTGTGACTTTAACCAAGGAAGTAAAAGATCTGTATGGTAAGAATTCGAGCCTCTGAAGAAAGAAACTGAAGAAGACTTCAGAAGACGGAAAGATCTCCCATGCTCATAGATTGGCAGGATTAATATAGTAAAAATGGCCATTTTACCAAAAGCGACCTACAGATTCAATGCAATGCCCATCAAAATACCAATCCAACTCTTCAAAGAGTTAGACAGAACAATTTGCAAATTCATCTGGAATAACAAAAAACCCAGGATAGCTAAAACTATCCTCAACAATAAAAGGACTTCTGGGGGAATCACTGTCCCTGAACTCAAGTAGTATTACAAAGCAATAGTGATAAAAACTGCATGGTATTGGTACAGAGACAGACAGATAGACCAATGGAATAGAATTGAAGACCCAGAAATGAACCCACACACCTATGGGCACCTGATTTTTGACAAAGGAGCCAAAACCATCCAATGGAAAAAAGATAGCATTTTCAGCAAATGTTGCTGGTTCAACTGGAGGTCAACATGTAGAAGAATGCAGATCAATCCATGCTTATCACCCTGTACAAAGCTTAAGTCCAAGTGGATCAAGGACCTCCACATCAAACCAGATACACTAAAAGTTATCGAAGAAAAAGTGGGGAAGTGACTCGAACACATGGACACTGGAGAAAATTTCCTGAACAAAACACCAATGGCTTATGCTCTAAGATCAAGAATCGAAAAATGGGATCTCAGAAAACTGCAAGGCTTCTGTAAGGCAAAGGACACTGTTGGTAGGACAAAGGGACAACCAACAGATTGGGAAAAGATGTTTACCAATCATACAACTGATAGAGGGCTTCTATCCAAAATATACAAAGAACTCAAGAACTTAGACTGCAGGGAGACAAATAATCCTATTAAAAATGGGGTCAGAGCTAAACAAAGAATTCACAGCTGAGGAATGCGGAATGGCTAAGAAACACTTCAAGAAATGTTCAACATCTTTATTCATAAGGGAAATGCAAATCAAAATAACCCTGAGATTTTACCTCACACCAGTGAGAATGGCTAAGATCAAAAACTCAGGTGACAGCAAATGCTGGCGAGGATGTGGAGAAAGAGGAACATTCCTCCATTGTTGGTGGGATTGCAGACTGGTACAACCATTCTGGAAATCAGTCTGGAGGTTCCTCAGAAAATTGGATATTGAACTGCCTGAGGACCCAGCTATACCTCTCTTGGGCATATACCCAAAAGATGCCCCAACATATAACAAAGACACGTGCTCCACTATGTTCATCGCAGCCTTATTTATAATAGCAGAAGCTGGAAAGAACCTACATGCCCTTCCACAGAGGAATGGATCCAGAAAATGTGGTACATCTACACAGTGGAATATTTCTCAGCTATTAAAAACAATGACTTTATGAAATTCATAGGCAAATGGAAGGGACTGGAAAATATCATCCTGAGTAAGGTAACCCAATCACAGAAAAACACACATTATATGCACTCATTGATAAGTGGCTATTAGCCCAAATGCTTGAATTACCCTAGATGCAGAGAACACATTAAACTCAAGATGGATGATGAAAATGCGAATGCTTCACTCCTTCTTTAAAAGGGGAACAAGAATACCATTGGCAGGGAATAGGGAGGCAAAGATTAAAACAGAGGCAGAAGGAACACCCATTCAGAGCCTGCCCCACATGTGGCCCATACATATACAGCCACCCAATTAGACAAGATGGATGAAGCAAATAATTGCAGGCTGACAGGAACCGGATGTAGATCTCTCCTGAGAGACATACTCAGAATACATCAAATACATAAGCGAATGCCAGCAGCAAACCGTTGAACTGAGAATGGGACCCCTGTTGAAGGAATCAGAGAAAGGACTGGAAGAGCTCGAGACCCCATATGAACAACAATGCTAATCACCTAGAGTTTCCAGGGACTAAGCCACTACCCAAAGACTATACATCGACTGACCGTGGGCTCCAACCTCATAGGTAGCAATGAACAGCCAATAAGAGCACCAGTGGAAGGGGAAGCCCTTGGTCCTGCTAAGACTGAACCCCCAGTGAACGTGATTGTTGGGGGGAGGGTGGTAACGGGGGGGGGAATACCCATATAGAAGGGGAGGAGGAGAGGTTAGGGGGATGTTGGCCTGGAAACCGGGAAAGGGAGTAACATTTGAAATGTGAATAAGAAATACTCAAGTTCATAACAAAAAAATGAAAAAAAAAATGTCCTGACAGAACATTAAGAGACAATGAACTTTCAAAGATGCCACTGAGTATTTTTTGTTGGCTTCCTACTGCTGGGTATGCACAGACATTCCTCTTCACTTGATGGGTGTTTAGCAAGGTGAGAAGAGCTGTCTGATGCATTGGCATGACTTTTCTGGTACGAGGGTGTAAGAACCAAGAGAGACAGAGTCAAAGCAGGCATCAGGTGACAGTTGTCAGAGTACATGTGCCAACAAGTCATATGGTTAAGCAGATGGAAGAGAATCAACTGCAGAGGTGATTTCATTCTTTCATGTTAGGATACCAGCAGTCCAGTCCAATAATAAACAACAAACGTGAATCAGTAGCAGTAGCTCAATCCAGCAGAAACTGCAAGGCTCCACCAAACTAGCATATAAGGCAAGAATCAAATACCATGTGAAGTTCTTTGTCGTATTCCTCTCTATGAAATGAAGATCAGTGAAGACCAGCAAAGACCAGTAAAGATCAGTGAAGACCAGTGAAGACCAGCAAAGACCAGTGAAGACAAGTGACATATTGGATCAGATATACTCCAAAAAGTTTAACATGAAACGTGATTCAAATTCTTTCTTGTGCGCATGCTAAAGAATTGAAATGGAAAATACAGTGGATTCTAAGCTAGAGAGCACAAGAGTGTAAACTGCACCAACAGTCTCATTTTTTACTGTTAAATTTTCCATCATAATAAAGCAACAGATTTACATTTACTAAAGGAAGCCCGATTTATTCATAGGCTAGCATATTCAAGGTTACATAAATCACAACAATGTTTTTTCCTTCTGAAAAACATTTGAGGTATGGGAATATCATTAAACCTAACTATTTTCCAGAAATTTGTGAAGGCCAAAGGTATTTCTGTGTTTCTTTTTACATTTGTTGGCATTCCACACTTCCTTCTTGAGAAATATCAGTGTTAGCTGTTCCCATGCCTGTGCCCACAAATTTATTATGTCTTCCTATGAGCTTAATTCAAACCCCAACATTGTAAGTTTGGGTATGTTGTGTATTCATTTTCATTGCAATCTAGAAATTCCTTAATTTCTTTCTTTTTGACGTATTGCTTCATTCAGTGGAGAGTTTTCAGTTTCTGTGAGTTTGTAAGTTCTCTTTTTTTTCTGTTATTGTTGATATTTAGGTAGATAGGATGTAAGATATAAGAGTTTATTTCCATTTTTACCATTTATTGAGACTTGCTATAAGTCTGAGAATGTCTTTTTGGAAAAAGTGTCATGAGGTCTTGAAAAGAAGATATATTCTTTTTGGTTTGGGTGGAATGCTCTACAGATATCTGTTAGGTTCACTTGGTTTGTAACATAATTTAGCTTTAGTATTTCTATGTGTAGTTTTCGAGTAGATGACCTGTTCATTGGTGAAAGTGAGACACTGAATTCTCCCACTTTGGAAATGTTGGTGCCCTTGTGTTTGAAACATAGTTGTTAAGAATTGACATTCCATTACGGCCTCCGGGAACCGGAAGATAGGGGCACTGGAGCTGCAGGTCCCTTGCGCTCCAGACACCGCCGGGACCTGAAGGGACCGGATCAACAGTTCTCTGCACCCAAATCCCATGGGAGAGAAAGCTAAACCTTCAGAGAGGCAGACATGCCTGGGAAGCCAGAAGAGACTACACTCTGCCCACCTTTCTGACTCCAGAGGAAAACACCTAACGCCATCTGGGACCCTGGTGCACAGTGGCTCCTGGAAAAGGCAGCGCAGGCCCTCTGGGTTGCTGCCCTCACGGAGAGCTCAAAAGCAACACCCCATGAGCAAACTTGAGCCACGGGACCACAGGTAAGACCAACTTTTCTGCTCCAAGTGACTTGCCTGGTGAACTCAGGACACAGTCCCACAGGAAGAGCTGAAGACCAGTAGACAGGAAAAACTACATGCCTGAAAGCAGAACACTCTGTTCCCATAACTGGCTGAAAGAAAACAGGAAAAGAGGTCTACAGCACTCCTGTCACACAGGCCTGTAGGACAAGTCTAGCCACTGTCAGAAATAGAAGAACACCAGAGATAATCTGATGGCGAGAGGTAAGCGCATGAAACCAAGCAACAGAAACCAAGACTACATGGCATTATCGGAGCCCAATTCTCCCACCAAAGCAAACACTGAATATCCAAACACATCAGAAAAGCAAGATCTAGATTTAAAATCATATTTGATCATGAGGCTGGAGGACTTCAAGAAAGACATGAAGAACTCCCTTAGAGAACCGCAGGAAAACATAAACAAGTAAAAGCCTATAAAGAGGAATCACAAAAATCCCTGAAAGAATTCCAGGAAAACACAATCAAACAGTTGAAGGAATTAAAAATGGAAATAGAAAGAACACAGGGAAACAGCCCTCGATATAGAAAACCAAAGGAAGAGACAAGGAGCCATAGATACAAGCATCACCAACAGAATACAAGAGATAGAAGAGAGAATCTCAGGAGCAGAAGATTCCATAGAAATAATGGACACAACGGTCAAAGATAATGTAAAACGGAAAAAGCTACTGGTCCAAAACACACAGGAAATCCAGGACTCAATGAGAAGGTCAAACCTAAGGATAATAGGTATAGAAGAGAGTGAAGACTCCCAGATCAAAGGACCAGTAAATATCTTCAACAAAATCAGAGAAAAAAATCTTCCCTAACCTAAAGAAAGAGATTCCCATAAACATAAAAGAAATCTACAGAACTCCAAATAGATTGGACCATAAAAGAAATTCCTCCTGTCACATAATAGTCAAAACACCAAATGCACAAAATACAGAAAGAATATTAAAAGAAGTAAGGGAAAAAGGTCAAGTAACATATAAAGGCAGACCTATCAGAATCACACCGGACTTCTCACCAGAGACTATGAAAGCCAGAAGATCCTGGACAGATGTCATACAGACCCTAAGAGAACACAAATGCCAGCCCAGGTTACTGTATCCTGCAAAACTCTCAACTAACATAGATGGAGAAACCAAGATATTCCATGACAAAATCAAATTTACACAATATCTTTATACAAATCCAGTGCTACAAAGGATAGTAAATGGTAAAGCCCAACATAAGGAGACAAGCTATACCCTAGAAAAAGCAAGAAACTAATCGTCTTGGAAACAAAACAAAGAAGAAAAGCACACAAACATAACCTCACATCCAAATATGAATATAACAGGAAGCAATAATCACTATTCCTTAATATCTCTCAACATCAATGGTCTCAACTCCCCAATAAAAAGACATAGATTAACACACTGGACACACAATGAGAATACTGCATTCTGCTGCCAACAGGAAACACATCCCAGAGACAAAGACAGACACCACCTCAGAGTGAAAGGCTGGAAAAAAACTTTCCAAGCAAATGGTCTGAAGAAGAAAGCTGGAATAGCCATTCTAATATCGAATAAAATCGATTTTCAACCAAAAGTCATCAAAAAAGATAAGGAAGGACACTTCATATTCATCAAAGGAAAAATCCACCAGGATGAACTCTCAATCCTAAATATCTATGCTCCAAATAGAAGGGCACCTACATACGTAAAAGAAACCTTACTAAAGCTCAAAACACATATTGCACCTCACACAATAATAGTAGGAGATTTCAACACCCCACTCCCATCAATGGACAGGTCATGGAAAGAGAAATTAAACAGAGACGTAGACAGACTAAGAGAAGTCATGAACCAAATGGACTTAACATATATTTATAGAACATTCTATCCTAAAGCAAAAGGATATACATTCTTCTCACCACCTCATGGTACTTTCTCCAAAATTGACCATATAATTGGTCATAAAACAGGACTTAACAGATACAGAAAGATAGAAATAATCCCATGTGTCCTATCAGACCACCAAGGGCTAAAGCTGGTCTTCAATAACAATAAGGGGAGAACGCCCACATATACATGGAAGTTGAACAATGCTCTACTCAATGATAACATGGTCAAGTAAGAAATAAAGAAAGAAATAAAGATTTTATACAATTTAGTGAAAATGAAGGTATAACATACCCAAACTTATGGGACACAATGAAAGCTGTGCTAAGAGGAAATCTCATAGCTCTGAGTGCATGCAGAAAGAAACAGGAGAGAGCATATGTCAGCAGCTTGACAGCACACCTAAAAGCTCTAGAACAAAAAGAAGCAAATACACCCAGGAGGAATAGAAGGCAGGAAATAATCAAACTCAGAGCTGAAATCAACCAAGTAGAAACAAAAAGAACCATAGAAAGGATCAACAGAACCAAAAGTTGGTTCTTTGAGAAAATTAACAAGATAGATAAACCCTTAGCCAGACTAATGAGAGGACACAGAGAGTGTGTCCAAAATAACAAAATCAGAAATGAAAAGGGAGACATAACTACAGAATCAGAGGAAATTAAAAAAAAACATAAGATCCTACTACAAAAGCCTATATTCAACAAAACTTGAAAATCTGCAGGAAATAGACAATTTCCTAGACAGATACCAGGTACTGAAGCTAAATCAGGAACAGATAAACCATTTAAACAACTCCATAACTCCTATCAAAATAGAAGCAGCCATTAAAGGGCTCCCAACTGAAAAGAGCCCAGTTCCAGATGGGTTTAGTGCAGAATTCTATCAGACCTTCATAGAAGTCCTCATACCAATACTATCCAAACTATTCCACAAAATTGAAACAGATGGAGCACTACTGAATTCCTTCTATGAAGCCACAATTACTCTTATACCTAAACCACACAAAGACCCAACAAAGAAAGAGAACTTCAGACCAATTTCCCATATGAATATCGACGCAAAAATACTCAATAAAATTCTGGCAAACCGAATCCAAGAGCACATCAAAACAATCATCCACCATGATCAAGTAGGCTTCATCCCAGGCATGCAGGGATGGTTTAATATACGGAAAACCATCAAAGTGATCCATTATATAAACAAACTGAAAGAACAAAACCACATGATCATTTCATTAGATGCTGAGAAAGCATTTGACAAAATTCAACACCCCTTCATGATAAAAGTCCTGGAAAGAATAGGAATTTAAGGCCCACACCAAAACATAGTAAAAGCCATATACAGCAAACCAGTGGCTAACATTAAACTAAATGGAGAGAAACTTGAAGCAATCCCACTAAAATCAGGGACTAGACAAGGCTGCCCACTCTCTCCCTACTTATTTAATATAGTTCTTGAAGTTCTAGCCAGAGAAATCAGACAACAAAAGGAGATCAAGGGGATACAGATTGGAAAAGAAGAAGTCAAAAATATCACTATTTGCAGATGATATGATAGTATATTTAAGTGATCTCGAAAGTTCCACCAGAGAACTACTAAAGCTGATAAACAAGTTCAGCACAGTGGCTGGGTATAAAATTAACTCAAATAAATCAGTAGCCTTCCTCTACACAAAAGAGAAACAAGCTGAGAAAGAAATTAGGGAAACGGCACCCTTCATAATAGTCCCAAATAATATAAAATACCTCGGTGTGACTTTATCCAAGCAAGTAAAAGATCTGTACAATAAGTTCAAGCTTCTGAAGAAAGTAATTGAAGAAGACCTCAGAAGATGGAAAGAACTCCCATGCTCATGGATTGGCAGGATTAATATAGTAAAAATGGCCATTTTACCAAAAGCGATCTACAGATTCAATGCAATGCCCATCAAAATACCAATCCAACTCTTCAAAGAGTTAGACAGAACAATTTGCAAATTCATCTGGAATAACAAAAAACCCAGGATAGCTAAAACTATCCTCAACAATAAAAGGACTTCTGGGGGAATCAGTGTCTCTGAACTCAAGTAGTATTACAAAGCAATAGTGATAAAAACTGCATGGTATTGGTACAGAGACAGACAGATAGACCAATGGAATAGAATTGAAGACCCAGAAATGATCCCACACACCTATGGGTACCTGATTTTTGACAAAGGAGCCAAAACCATCCAATGGAAAAAAGATAGCATTTTCAGCAAATGTTGCTGGTTCAACTGGAGGTCAACATGTAGAAGAATGCAGATCAATCCATGCTTATCACCCTGTACAAAGTTTAAGTCCAAGTGGATCAAGGACCTCCACATCAAACCAGATACACTAAAAGTTATCGAAGAAAAAGTGGGGAAGTGACTCGAACACATGGACACTGGAGAAAATTTCCTGAACAAAACACCAATGGCTTATGCTCTAAGATCAAGAATCGAAAAATGGGATCTCAGAAAACTGCAAGGCTTCTGTAAGGCAAAGGACACTGTTGGTAGGACAAAGGGACAACCAACAGATTGGGAAAAGATGTTTACCAATCATACAACTGATAGAGGCCTTATATCCAAAATATACAAAGAACTCAAGAACTTAGACTGCAGGGAGACAAATAATCCTATTAAAAATGGGGTTCAGAGCTAAACAAAGAATTCACAGCTGAGGAATGCGGAATGGCTAAGAAACACTTCAAGAAATGTTCAACATCTTTATTCATAAGGGAAATGCAAATCAAAATAACCCTGAGATTTTACCTCACACCAGTGAGGATGGCTAAGATCAAAAACTCAGGTGACAGCAAGTGCTGGCGAGGATGTGGAGAAAGAGGAACATTCCTCCATTGTTGGTGGGATTGCAGACTGGTACAACCATTCTGGAAATCAGTCTGGAGGTTCCTCAGAAAATTGGATATTGAACTACTTGAGGACCCAGCTATACCTCTCGGGCATATACCCAAAAGATGCCCCAACATATAAAAAAGACACGTGCTCCACTATGTTCATCGCAGCCTTATTTATAATAGCCAGAAGCTGGAAAGAACCCAGATGCCCTTCAACAGAGGAATGGATACAGAAAATGTGGTACATCTACACAATGGAATATTACTCAGCTATCAAAAACAACGACTTTATGAAATTCGTAGGCAAATGGTTGGAACTGGAAAATATCATCCTGAGTGAGCTAACCCAATCACAGAAAGACATACATGGTATGCACTCATTGATAAGTGGCTATTAGCCCAAATGCTTGAATTACCCTAGATGCCTAGAACAAATGAAACTCAAGACAGATGATCAAAATGTGAATGCTTCACCCTTCTTTAAAAGGGGAACAAGAATACCCTTGGCAGGGAAGAGAGAGGCAAACATTAAAACAGAGACTGAAGGAACACCCATTCAGAGTCTGCCCCACATGTGGCCCATACATATACAGCCACCCAATTAGACAAGATGGATGAAGCAAAGAAGTGCAGGCAGATAGGAGCCGGTGTAGATCTCTCCTGAGAGACACAGCCAGAATACAGCAAATACAGAGGCGAATGCCAGCAGCAAACCACTGAACTGAGAATAGGACCCCCGTTGAAGGAATCAGAGAAAGAACTGGAAGAGCTTGAAGGGGCTCGAGACCCCATATGAACAACAATGCCAAGCAACCAGAGCTTCCAGGGACTAAGCCACTACCTGAAGACTATACATGGACTGACCCTGGACTCTGACCTCATAGGTAGCAATGAATATCCTAGTAAGAGCACCAGTGGAAGGGGAAGCCGTTGGTCCTGCTAAGACTGAACCCCCAGTGAACGTGATTGTTGGCGGTGGGGCGGTAATGGGGGAAGGATGAGGAGGGGAACAGCCATATAGAAGGGGAGGGGGAGGGGCTAGGGGTATGTTGGTCCAGAAACCGGGAAAGGGAATAACTATCGAAATATAAATAAGAAATACTCAGATTAATAAAGAAAAAAAAAGAAATGTAAATAAAACAAAAAACAAAAAACAAACAAACAAAAAAGAATTGACATTCCATTTTTGTGGATTTTTTTCCTTTGATGACTATCCCCTTCTCTTTTGTTTAATTTTGGTTTGAAGTCTCTTTGTTTAGATATCAAAATGGCCACACCATGTTGATTTTCAGGTTCATTTACTCTAAATATCTTTTTCAACCCTTTATCATCAGGTAATGTCTGTCCTTGATGCTAAATTTTGTGTCTTGTATGCAATAGAAGGGGAAATCCTGTTTTTGAGTACATTCTCCGTTTTATAAAAATTTGTATTAATATTGAGAGACCTCAGTGACCAATGACTGTTAATTCCTGTCATTTGTTGTTGTTGTTTTTGTTGTTGTTGTTGTTGTGGTGGTGGTGTGTGTATGTGTGTGTGTGTGCGTGTGTGTTTGTGTGTGCATGTGCATGTGCACATGAGTGCTGTGTGCTCTTCTGTACTCTTGGTTTTGTTGGTGCAAAATTATTTACTTTCTATGTTTCCTTGTATGGAGTTACCCTCTTTTGTTTGTATTTTTTTTAGCACCTATTTAAGGGCTGGGTTTGTGGATGTAGATAGTTTAAATTTGACTTTATCAGGGAATGTCTTATTTTCTCCATTTATGGTGATTGAAAGTTTGGTGGGTATTGTAGTCTGAGCTGTGATCTCTTAGAGTCTGCAACACATCTTTCTGTGACCTTCAGGTATTTAGAATCTCCTCTGAGAAGTCAGTGAAATTCTAATATTGGTGCCTTTTGTGTTACTAGATCTTTTTTCTCTCTAGATTCCAATATTATTTCTTTGTTCTGTATGCTTAGTGTTTTGATTATTATGTTCTAAGGGCATTCCCTTTTGGCTTTCTGCATAAGAACATAGTGTATAAGGTACATTTTGTAGTTTTGTAGACATCTCTTCCTTTAGGTTAGCAAATTTTTCTTTTATAATTTTGTTGAAAACATTTTATGGGCCTTTGAGCGTGGATTCTTTTCCTTCCTCTACTCTTATTACTTGTAGGTTTGGTCTCTTCATATTATTACAGGTTTCCTGGCTTTCAATATGCATGCTACCCTGTATATAGCCACAGAAACTAAATAAGTGGAAAGTGACTAGGAGGGTGATGAAGATCTCCCAAGGAAGGGAAATAGAATATGCTGTTATGGAGTGATGGAAATGAGTGGGATGGTAGAATTAAATGATAATAGGAATGGAAAAGGGGTTAGGAAAGGAATATGATGCAGGACAACTTATACTAAGGATCACAAGGAAACTGGCTATTATAGAAGCTTTCTCAAATATATACACTCATGAAAGACATATAAATGGAGTCACCAAATAATAGTGTCTATGCCTCAACTACAGCTTCTAATGTCACCAAGTGAAACCTTTGTTGTCAGGAATGAGTTATACCTAGTGAGTGATTGGCCAGAAATCTCAAGCTATTTCGAGTTTGCTGGTTGCTCTCCACAAACCAATGGTAAAACTCTATTTATTGCTGCATACAAGACTTAGATATATCATTAAACACATGTGAGTTGAGATGGTGTCTACCTCGGGTATTCTCCCCTACCAACTAGTTTTCATGGTACTGGAAGGTACTCTGCATGCTACCACAGGAGGAATATAACCATCTGCCCTGGTATCAACCCTGACACAGTTGTAACTTGCCTAAAAGTTATGCTATTGCAATAGTGGCACAAACATTCAGGGAATAACTAACCACTCTCTGATACGGCTTACTTCATGAAACAAGCCATTCCTGTTACTTCCAGTTTATCCAAGTACCTGAGACTGGATAGGTCACTGACCAAGGTGAAACTAAGTAACATTGTTCTATTAAAGGAACATAGCAATAAAATGACTCCTAGTGACATCCTGCACACTTAGATCAGTAGTTTACTCAGCACTTATGAACAAAGCTTCTTCTTGCAGGAGATGGGAACAGAGACATACAACTGGACAATGTGCAGACAGTGAGAGACTTTAGAGTACTTAATCCTAGATGGGATTTATCCATTGAACTCCTATACCATCTATGATGAAGGGTGTTGTGGTTTGCCCTGGAGTTTTCTGTATTTTGATGCTAATTCCACTGCCCCAAGGACAGCTGACTAGTTGCATACTCAGGACTCAGGTGACTTCACTAGAACCTTTTCCCCACTGAATTTATAAAATACAAGTGAGGGGCAGGTACAGGATAGAAGGAGGCCTGTCATTGGAGGAGAAGGAAGGATGAGCGGGAGAGAAGTTTGAAGGAAGAGGAGGAGACTGGAACGGAAATGAGGAAGAGACAGGAGGGAGAGAGAGAGAAGCCATGGCAGGTGATTTTAAGATTCTGCTCTGTGTATTTACAGGTTGTTATTAATGTTCCTAAGGGATGGGTGGTACTGGGTTTTGTATGTTTAGGTGGGCAATCATATCTTATCAATTGGGCCAAAGGTTATTGTGTTGTGTGGTGTTTTATGTGTAGATTTAAGTGTAATGGAGTGTGGGGCGGCTAGTCTGGGCCGCCACGGAATTGGAATGTGTGCTTCTGGCAAGATATCCCGCAGATATCTTGGGGGCACTGAGGTGCTATACCAAGCGAGGTAAAAGGCAACCCTACTTTTTATATTTTTTTATATTTTACAACAACAGAAGGGAAGGTCAAAAGATTCTAAGATCGGAAGAGAGCAGACGACTTTAGGAAACAGTGCCTTCCAGAGACACCATAATGATACACATATGAATTCACAGTGTCTGTGGCAGCATGCACAGGATCGGATTAGGTTCAAGCCAGTCAGTGTCCCAGCACTGAGAAGGAGAAGCAGATACAGTATCCTACCCCTAACCAAGAAGCTATCTGTAATTGATACCTGCTTGTGAAGGAAAAAGTAGTTTCCTTTGATAGAGTCTCATTAGATATATTAGTCGCAGTTCAGGCAAGGCTGAGCTTTAATTGTCCAGCAGGAAAGGAACTCAATGGTGGGTAGTTTTGTGGGTTTTTTTCTCATATTGCTTTTCTTGTGTATTTTTTTTAACTTATTGGTCTTTTGCCTAAACACTTTGGTTTCCATTTTTGTGGGTTCCTTTTTATTTTATTTCATGTATACTTCCTATCTTCTTCTTCTTCTTTTTTTTTTTTTGGAAGAGAGATGGAAAGTAAAGTTAAGTACTTGGATGAGCAGTATGTTGGATAGGATCCTCAAGGATTCACTGCAGCGGAAAAGCATGATCAGAATATAATGTATGGAAAACATTTTCTGAATAAATAAAAAAACACAAATAACCTGAAATATGCATTTTTAATATGTGAGTAGTAAGTAGTTAGGAAGCAAAAATCCAGTATATATTTTTCTGTTTCAAGGTAATTTTATTTTTAATTTTTGTGAAATTGTATAGCTTAAATTATATAAAACACATCATTTAACATTTTATATATTTATATCATTTTAACATCTCAATAATATTTAAAAACTATAGACAAAACTTAAAATATCAGTATATAAAATTGCAAAAACTGACATACAAAAGAAAACATCAAGAAAAATAGGCAATATAAAAAAGTATGTTAAATCTTTTCCTGCAAAGTTTTGATCATGAATCTTTCATTTTCTAATACCACTCAGATCTCCACCAACTCACCACTCACTAAACTCCATCCCTTTTCTTTCTGTTTAAAAAACAAGAAAACAAACCAGAAAACAAATACCCAACACACACACACCCACACACACACACACGTGTGCGCAAAAGACCAGTACAACAATAAGTGCCCAAAGAAATATGTATACAAATTAATTTTTTTGAGCCTATGCCTGATTTCTGCTACTGCTACACATCTCTTGTCTTGTCTGTCACACATGCACACTGGGATATTTGAATGTGGTTGTATGTTTTGGAAAATGTCAAGTAAAAGGCTAGACAAGGATGGCTTTTTGCTATATCTTTCCACATAGGGCTTACCTTGGGCAACACTGAGAAGAATGGAATAGAATGTATTAATTACATTTTAGTCATGTGTTTTCTAGTGCCAACTTCCCTGGACCCTGAGGGCAATCTGTGGTGTTGTATCAAACTGTCTATTGTGTGCCCAGGACTATGCACCTTGTTCTTTTCTTCTGTATATAAGTTTATGCTCCATATAAACTCCAAACTTCTGCAGTACAACCCATTTTTCCAGAATTCCACCAAGTGACTGACAGCTCATTTTACCCTATATCATAACCTGAGTCCTGTTCTGGGGGCCTTGTTAGTACAGTGAGTTGTGACGGTTTTATACTTTCAAGACAACATTTACATTTAGTGTCTGTCCTCAATAACTTAAAGTGAGAAACAAGGAATTTCACTTATAGGAATCAAAGAATATCTGTAGGTAATAAGGAAGCTGTATGATAATCGGTAAATTATAGCCAAGTACAGTATTCTTCATATTTAAGTTTCCTCCCAGGACATAATTAAATGTATTTACTATGCCTAGTGAGGGCAGCTGTTAAGATTAGCAGGCTGTAGTAACACTGCATACTGAGCTTCATCCTTGTGTGCAGTGCATTTTCTTTCTTTTCTTGCGCTGTATCCCTTTAATGATGGGTATGCAAATGCATGGTGGCCATGCGTTACAGTTTGTCCGGAATAACACAAGAGTTCAAAGTGCAACCTCCTGAACTGAAACAAGAACTAACCTTGCCAACACCTAGACACTTTCCCTTCCTTTTTGTTTTCTTTTTTATCTTTATTAACTTGAGTATTTCTTATTTACATTTCGATTGTCATTGCCTTTCCCGGTTTCCAGGCAAACATCCCCCTAACCCCTCCCCCTCCTCCTCTATATGGGTGTTCCCTTCCCCATCCTCCCCTCATTACCGCCCACCAACAATCACGTTCACTGGGGGTTCAGTCTTGCACACACACACACACACACACATACACACACACACACACACACACACACACACACACACACACACACACACACACACACACACACACACACACACACACACACACACACACACACACACTAGCAAAAGCACAATAGGACAATAAGTGCCCAAACAAAGAAATATGTATAAAAATTAATTTTTAAAAAACCTATCTAAGTAGCACTGAGTTTCCTGTTTTAGGGCCTGCCCTGAGTGAGCCTCCACTGGAAGAAACTACTTTGTTCTTTATGAGAGTGTGTCTATTGCAGATAGCTTCTTGGGTTAGGGGTAGTGCAAGCAAGATGAGTTTTACTACATGTAGTTCAAAGTGTCACCATTATACCCAACTCACCTCTGTAATTTCGGTGGGCCATTCTATTGTGTCCTCAGATAAAGATAATTGTTGACCAAGTGGACCATAAGGGGAGAATTGTCCAACTTTCACCTTAAGTTGAAGACCTTCTGGAAAGTTCCAGTAGTTGAGAATATCATACTCTGCATTCAGCTTCATTTTCTCATTCAAATTCACTTGTTCTCCAGCAGGATTAGTAAACTGCATGTTCTTCAGAAAAGGGTGCAGCTAAGGATAGATTATGCATTACCTTATGATTAAGTTAGTACCAGAGTGAAGACATATAACCCAAGAGTTAGTGAACGTCTCTTATTATGTAAATCTTTGAAGCATAAGGCAAATTTAAAACAGGTATAAAAAACATAGGACAAATGGCAGCATATGTATCTAATTGTGTAACATTTCTGAAAATGTCAGTCGAACAGACAGTTCTGAATCATCCACAAAATACTTAGTAAACGAATGAAAGTCAGGTAATTGTCAGTTTGTCTAAGAAAAGTTAGCCCATGTATTCATTTTCAGAATTAACCTGTCTTGGTTTCCTGTCTGTTGCTTTGAGAAAAGCTTACAGCTTACAGTCCTGAAGACTGTGGAAAGCCAAAACAAGAAATCAAGGCAGGAGCCTGGAGGTAGGAAATAAAGCAGAGACTGGAGGAATGTGCTCCTTGACTTGCTTCCATGGCTCACTCAGCTTTCATTCTTATGAAGTCAGGACAACTTGACCAGGGATGGCACTCTCCACAGTGGGCTGGCCTCTTCAACATATCATCAATCGTTAATCAAGAAAATACCCCACAGGCTTGCCCACAGGCCAATCTGATAGACAGAGAGTTACCTTTCCTAGGTAACTCTCATTTGTTTCAAATTGAAAATACTAGCCAGTCCATTGCTCAGAGTAAAAAGAGGCCTCAAATACCTAAAGTGGTGATAGATGAGATTTTTTAAGTGTCATGAGTAGGTTTAACATCACTTAGACACACCAGTAAGTTTTCTTACAGGGATGTCGTTCAGTTGTTAGAGTCGCCTAGCATTAGTGAAATCCTGGGTTTGATCCGGGCTATGCACAGACTGGGCATGGTTGTACATGTCTGCTATCTCAGCACTCAGAATGTAGAGGCAGGAGGATCAGAAGTTTGTTGTTGGTCTTGGCCGCATAGTAAGTGTGAAACCAGGAAATCTAAGCATATTACATTCTTCATAAACAGCAATAATGACAACAACAAAGAAATAGTTGTCCTTTCCTTCTTATTTATGTAAATAAAAAGACATATGTTCAAAGGACCTTAAATCTTACTGCAAAGGCACTTACTCGATTTCAAAACATTTAGGAAATGAAATCAACATAGATGTCCATAAACTGATAAATAGATAATTAAAATGTGGTACATTTATATTATGGACCCTTATTCATCTGTAAAGAAAATGGAATTATGGTAATTTTTATGAAAATGGATGTAACTGGAAAACAGCATACTGAATGAAGCAGTGCAGGACCAGGAAGACCAAGGTAATGTGTTCTTTGTCATTTGTAGAAGATAACTTTGAATGGTT
This sequence comes from Rattus rattus, assembly GCF_011064425.1. Taxonomy (NCBI): domain Eukaryota; kingdom Metazoa; phylum Chordata; class Mammalia; order Rodentia; family Muridae; genus Rattus; species Rattus rattus. The sequence continues at coordinate 2,728,585 of NC_046169.1, forward strand.
AGATTTGTAAACTTAATCTGGGATGTTTATAGGGACCAGGGAGTTAGAATGGGCTTATGAGAGAGGGAAGGAGAAGAGGCAATAAGTGCTGAGGAGGACATATTAGAACACTTAAGGAATAGAAGAGCATTGTAGGTAGAAAAGTTTAACACAGAATAGGAGTGGAGAATAGAGAAGAGGATGGGAAGATAATTTAACTAACCAAGTATGAAAAAGGTCTATGGAAATCTACTGTTTTTTTTTGTCCAGTAAAATTATAATTAAAAAACAGCCAGAATATGGCAAATACATAGGCGAATGCCAGCAGCAAACCACTGAACTGAGAAGGAGACCCCCCTTGAAGGAATCAGAGAAAGGGCTGAAAGAGCTGAAGGTGCTTGAGACCCCATATGAACAACAACGCCAACCAAGCAGAGCTTCCAGGGACTAAGCCACTACCCAAAGACTATACATGGACTGACCCTGGGCTCCAACCTCATAGGTAGCAATGAATAGCCTAGTAAGAGCACCAGTGGAAGGGGAAGCCCTTGGTCCTGCCAAGGCTGGACCCCCAGGGAATGTGATTCATGGGGGGAGGATGGCAATGGGGGAAGGATTGTGAGGGGAACACCCACATAGATGGGGAGTAGGAGGGGTTAGGGGGATGTTGGCATGGAAACCCGGAAAGGGAATAACATTTGAAATGTAAATAAGAAATACCCAATTTAATAAAGATGAAAAAAAGAAGGGGGGGGGATTAGGGTGCTGATGTCCTGGAAATTGGGAAAGGGTATAACATTGGAAATGTAAGTAAGAAATACTCAATTTAATAAAAATGGAAGAAAAAAAGAAATGTAAATACATAAAATATCCAATAAAAAAAAAACTCATTTGGAATTGAGGCATCTTGCATTATTGGATATTTCTTCTCACAGAAGCCAAAATTTTGAAGCAAAACTCCCAGTTTGGGTATAGATTAATTTCTTAGGAATTGTTTGTCAGGGGATCCAGAGATTGCCCAAACAACTCAGGCTATTGCCATTGCTTCTGCTTGTCCATCACTCATATTATTGTTAAAGGTACCAAGCTAGACCTGAGCCTAGAGTCCTCCCTCTAGGCTAGCCTTCGGGGGTGGAAGTCATAGATACTCTTGGGGAAGCAAAATCATCAATAGTACCCAGCTGCAAACCCTTTGATTATGATAATGACCTTTTTGTCTAGAGATGTTCACTGGGAAGATAGTAACATGAATGTTACAATGAATTTGAAACACAGAACATGGAGGGAATTCATAGCTTTTAGTCATGGTGGGAGAGGACATTGGCCTTAGCAAGGAACATTCGGTTACTTTGCTAAGTAGAAATCGTATCCACCTGCTTTCTAAATACTTATGATCATACTCACGTGTTAGTTTTGCTTTCAGTATTAATTAGAAGAATTTCTTGGAATTCAAAGGTTTACAAGTGGTCAAATTGCTAAGAAATAGTAACTTTGACTTATGTAAAAGTTAGAATGATAAAATGTCCCTCATAGGCACAGATATTTGAACAGTTTGTCCTTCGTTGGTGCTGTTGTTAGGAGGAGGATTAGGAGATGCTGCCTTGTTGGAGAAAGTATGCCATTGGGTGTGTACCTTCAGAGTATAAAGATTCATACCGCCCCAGTTTGCCAGCTCTGATTCATTCTTGAGTTAGAGGGTGTGAGCTCTCAGCATCCCACTCTGGTTGTTAAGCAGGCCTAACATGTCCTCTCATGCTGTCCTTACAATTATGGCCTCTAAACCTCTAGAACTGTTAGAGGAAGACAACGTTCTTTTCTTATCAGTTGCTTTGTTCACAGTGCTTATTCACAGCAACAGGAAAGTAACTAACACAGAAGTTAGTTCTTCTGCTGTGAAGAACAAAACCATGTTGTTTTATGGAAGAATGTGGGAGTTTGTGGAAGTTTGGAGTAGAAAAGCAGTTGATTGCTATAAACAGAGATTAAAGGCCTTTTAGTAGAGCCTGGAAGACACTTGAGAACAGCATATATGTACTGAGGGGACAGGTCAAGAAGTTACAGGAAGGAAAAACAGTAGCAACTGGGCACGAGGCCATTCCTATGACATTTTGGGGTAAAATTCCACTTGCCTCTGCCTTCATCCTAAAACTTGCCCAAGGGTTTTTTTTTTATCTTTATTAACTTGAGTATTTCTTATTTACATTTCGATTGTTATTCTGTTTCCCGGTTTCTGGGCTAACATCCACCCTGTTGATTCTTTGTATGGTCCTTTTTGTTTCTACTTGGTTGATTTCAGCTCAGAGTTTGATTATTTCCTGCCTTCTACTCCTCCTGGGTGTCTTTGCTTCGTATTTTTTTTCCTAGAGGTTTAGGTTGCTGTCAAGATGCTGATATATGCTCTCTCCTTCAACTGCATATTTAATACCGAGTCACAAAGTCCACATTCTGAGAATAAGAAGCATACTCAGGCCTGTCATGGGAATACCCTACACCTATAGCAGGCTGAAACAGGAGTGACAGTTTGGAGGGGTGACTGATCCAGATTACCATGGGAAAATTGGCTTGATTTTCCACAATGGAGAGAAGGAGGATTATGACTCGAGTTCAGAAAATCCTTTAGGGAGTTTCCTGGCACTGTCATGTGAATTAAATCAATGGGAAACTGCAAAAGCCTAATCCAGGCAAGACGACAAAGGCCATGAAGGTATGAGCCATTGCTCCAGGAAAAGCACCAAGACTTGCTGAGGTGCTTGCCAAGGGTGGAGCAAAGACAGCATGGGTAGTAGAGAAAGATAAGTATAAATAGAAGCTAAGGCCACATGACCAGTCGTGGAAATGAGAATTATAATTGATGTGAGGGTTTCTGTTATAGTTGTTAAGAATGTGTTTATACAGATATCTGCCTTTTTTTCTTTAATTTCTCTATTGTGTAATGAAACATCAATTAAGAGAATATCAGTGGTTATCATTTTTACATTCGAGACACTAGACATTGTCTCTCAAAGGGCATTGCCTCTTATGTTAAATTCATAGTGCATTTGTGGTTGTATGAGGGACAGCTATGTCATGGTTAGGTGTGGTTGGGAGAGGGAAGGAGGAGGGAAAGGAGAGTGGGATGAGGTATTGGGAGAGACAGGAGAGAAGCCCAGAAGGCCAGGAGCATGAATAGAAATCTTCTGTTCTCTTACTTCCTTCCTTCTTTCTGCTTTTCTACTTCCAGAATTCCCTCTTCTATTTGCCCCTTTCCCCCTGTGTCCTCCTATCATCTATTTCTTAATACCCACCAACAGCTCCTTCCTACTTTTTAATGTTTTACTTCTACAGGCATTGCAAACTAAGCACACATAACTAAAGAATTGAAGTGGGGGGTTGGGGATTTAGCTCAGTGGTAGAGCGCTTTCCTAGGAAGCGCAAGGCCCTGGGTTCGGTCCCCAGCTTCGAAAAAAAAGAACCAAAAAAAAAAAAGAAAAAAAAAAAAAAGAATTGAAGCCACCTAGATCTTATCTGTCTGAGTCTGGGTTACCTACAGAATGATTTTTTTTTGCCAAGTTTCACCCATTTACCTGAAAATGTGGTGATTTTATTTTTGTTTACATATAAATAATAGTCCTTTGTTTGTAGGCACCACATTTTCATTCTGCATTCATTAGGCCATGGACATTTAGGCTGATTTCATTTCCTGGCTCCTGTGCATAGGTCACCAGTGAATATGCATGCTTAAGCATTTCTGGCCTAAGATATAGATTCCTTTGTGTGTGTGACCAGAAGTGGTATAGTTTGCGTGTGTGTAAGGGTTCATATGTTCCAGTTCAGCTTTTAGGGAAACCTCCAGACTGATCCCAGAGTTGCTGTACTACTTTCTACTTCTACCAACAGTGTATAAGGCTTTGCCACTCTCCACATCTGTAACATTTGTTGTCATTGGTGCCTTGAAGATGACCATTCTGAGGTTAAATGAACTCTTAATGTAGTTTTAGTCTGTATTTCCTTGATGGTTAAGGATGTTGAAACCTTTTAAAAGTGTTTATTAGCCATGTTTATTTCTGATTTTGAGAACTTTCTTTTTAGTTCTGTAGCCAAATTTAAAACTGTACTGTTTGTTTCCTTCATGTATGAATTTTCTGTGTTCTTTGTATATTTTCCCCCCACTTCTTAATTAGATATAAGCTTGGAAATTATTTTCCCTTTCTGTGGACTGGCATTTTCCTAACAGTTTCTTTTGCTGTACAGTATATTTTAGTCTCATGAGATCCCATTTTCCCTGTTTTATTGTTTCTTTTCCTCCAGAGTTATCTCAGTATGCATTTATTTGTCCACAATTTGAAGCATGTTGTTGGCCTTTTCCTTTAGCAGTTACAGGGTATCACAATTTATACTGAGGTCCATGGTCAGTTTGAAGTTTAGTTTTATTTACACTGAGAAATAAGGTTCTATTTTCATTTCCTACATTTTAAAATCCAGTTTGCACAGCACCGTTTGTTGAAAATACTGTCATTTCTTCAATGCATGCATTTGGCATGATTATTTAAAATCTGAGTTCACTGTAAATGTGTGGATTCATGTCTGGGCCCTCTATTATTGTATCCTATCCTATCCTATCCTATCCTATCCTATCCTATCCTATCCTATCCTATCCTATCCTATCCTATCCTATCCCATCCTATCCTATCCTATCCACCTATTCTATTCTTTCTATTATATTCCATTCTATTTTATTGTACTGATCATATATGCATCTGTTTTTGTGCCACTACTATGCTATTTCTATTATTATGACGCTGTTGTGTGAATTTAAAGTAGGTGTGATGATACCTCCAGTTGTATTCATTTTGTTTAGGATTGCTTTATCTATCCTTGCTCTTTTGTGCTTTCACATTAATTTTAAGATTTCATAAGCCTGTGACGAAGAGTGTTGTTTTAAAAATTATTTTCTAGCAAATTTCATACATGAGTAAATCAAACATAACTAAACTAAACTATACCAAACCAAACCAAACCAAACCAGACCAAACCAAACCAAACCAAACCAAACCAAACTGTACTCACATCATTTCTGCTTTACATCCCTCCTCCCATGGCCCACACTTTTCTTTGAAATTCATGACTCACCTCCCACCCCAACACATCATACTGAGTCTGTTCACTGTAGTTTGTCTGTATATACATATGTTTATTGCTGACCACTTGGGATTGGATAACCTATCTGGGACCACATCTCTGGAGAAAACTTACTCTACCTATCTCACCAGGCATGACTGTCTAGTCCTCTTCACTTCGGGATAGGATCCTCTAAATATTGGCTCTTCATTGTGCATGCTGAGATTTCATGATGGTGTAGTATTGATTGAAATTACATTTAAATGTCAATTGCTCTCTCTACTATGACCAATATACAACATCAATTTTTGTAACCCATGATTTTGGGAGGTCTTTCTATTTTCTAGTGTCTTCTTCAACTCAATTACTTTCTTCACTGTCTTAAAGTTTTCATGGTAGAGCTCTTTCTTGGTTTGGTTGCCTTGCCCAGATTTATTCTCAGATATTTAATTTCTTTATGGCTATCGTCAACGGGATTATTTTGTCATTTTTTGTTGATATGTTCATCACTGGTATAAAGGAAAACTTTGTGTTAATTTTGCATTCCCTAATCTCAGTTGGGAATTTTTGGTTTTCCTTTCACTTAACACAATTTTGACTATAGGTTTTTCAAATATCCATAACATCTCCATAACTTTTATTATGAGGTAATATTGGATTTTTTCAAAGACTTTTCTTCATCTATTGACATGATCATGTGATTTTATGTTTGGGTCCACTTATGTGAGCAATTTCACTTATTGATTTACATTTGTAGATTCATCCCTGAATATCTGGAATGAAGCCAACTTGGTTATGGTGACTGATCTTTTTGATGTGATAGCGAATTAAGTTTACAGATGTTTTATTGAGAATTTATTTTCATTCATATTTTTATTTTTTAAACGATTTGATTTTTTGAAATTATAATATCGTTACAGAATTTCTCCCTTCTATTTTATTAACTTGTACACATACGTTTGCTAGGAAGACTGGTCTGTGATTTCCTTTTGTTGTGTCTTTATCTGGCTTGAGTTTCAGGTTACTACACCAGTACTAATCAATCTGGTTTCATAGAAAGAGTTTTGAAGTAGTCACTTCTTTTCTATTTTATACAATAATTTGAGAAGCACTGATAGTAGTTCTTTAACATTCTGGTAAAATGCTGTAGATTTTGTTCCTGGAATTTCTTAGTTGCGAAATCTCACATTTTATTCTCATTGCTGATTAATCGGTCTGTTTAAATACTATCTTATTGATGTTCAGGTGTACTTTTTGGAATACCTGAGTGGGATTCTATATTCTAACTCAGTCTCCTAGTATTTATCTTTTTTATTAAAGAATTAATGTTAAGAATTATTGTTAAACAAGCAAGTAAAAGATCTGTACAATAAGAACTTCAAGACTCTGAAGAAAGAAATTGAAGAAGACTTCAGAAGATGGAAAGATCTCCCATGCTAACGGATTGGCAGGATTAATATAGTAAAAATGGCCATTTTACCAAAAGCGATCTACAGATTCAATGCAATCCCCATCAAAGTACCAATCCAATTCTTCAAAGAGTTAGACAGAACAATTTGCAAATTCATCTGGAATAACAAAAAACCCAGGATAGCTAAAACTATTCTCAACAATAAAAGGACTTCACGGGGAATCACTATCCCTGATCTCAAGCAATATTACAGAGCAATAGTGATAAAAACTGCATGGTATTGGTACAGAGACAGACAGATAGACCAATGGAACAGAATTGAAGACCCAGAAATGAACCCACACACCTATGGGCACCTGATTTTTGACAAAGGAGTCAAAACCATTCAATGGAAAAAAGATAGCATTTTCAGCAAATGGTGCTGGTTCAACTGGAGGTCAACATGTAGAAGAATGTAGATCGATCCATGCTTATCACCCTGTACAAAGCTTAAGTCCAAGTGGATCAAAGACCTCCACATCAAACCAGATACACTCAAACTAATAGAAGAAAAACTAGGGAAGCATCTGGAACACATGGGCACTGGAAAAAATTTCCTGAACAAAACACCAATGGCTTATGCTCTAAGATCAAGAATCGACAAATGGGATCTCATAAAACTGCAAAGCTTCTGTAAGGCAAAGGACACTGTGGTTAGGACAAAACAGTAACCAACAGATTGGGAAAAGATCTTTACCAATCCTACAACAGATAGAGGCTTTATGTCCAAAATATACAAAGAACTCAAGAAGTTAGACCGCAGGGAGGCAAATAATCCTATTAAAAATGGGGTTCAGAACTAAACAAAGAATTCACAGCTGAGGAATGCCAAATGGCTGAGAAATACCTAAAGAAATGTTCAACATCTTTAGTCATAAGGGAAATGCAAATCAAAACAACCCTGAGATTTCACCTCACACCAGTGAGAATGGCTAAGATCAAAAACTCAGGTGACAACAAATGCTGGCGAGGATGTGGAGAAAGAGGAACACTCCTCCATTGTTGTTGGGATTGCAGACTGGTACAACCATTCTGGAAATCAGTCTGGAGGTTCCTCAGAAAATTGGACATTGCACTACCTGACGATCCAGCTATACCTCTCTTGGGCATATACCCACAAGATGCCCCAACATATAAAAAAGACACGTGCTCCACTATGTTCATAGCAGCCTTATTTATAATAGCCAGAAGCTGGAAAGAACCCAGATGCCCTTCAACAGAGGAATGGATACAGAAAATATGGTACATCTACACAATGGAATATTACTCAGCTATCAAAAACAATGACTTTATGAAATTCATAGACAAATGGTTGGAACTGGAAAATATCATCCTGAGTGAGGTAACCCAATCACAGAAAAACACACATGGTATGCACTCTTTGATAAGTGGCTATTAGCCCAAATGCTTGAATTACCCTAGATGCATAGAACACATGAAACTCAAGATGGATGATCAAAATGTGAATGCTTCACTCCTTCTTTAAAAGGGGGAACAAGAATACACTTGGCAGGGAATAGAGAGGCAAAGATTAAAACAGACACAGAAGGAACACCCATTCAGAGCCTGCCCCACATGTGGCTCATACATATATAGCCACCCAATTAGACAAGATGGATGAAGCAAAGAAGTGCAGGCAGACAGGAGCCGGATGTAGATCTCTCCTGAGAGACACAGCCAGAATACAGCAAATACAGAGGTGAATGCCAGCAGCAAACCACTGAACTGAGAACAGGACCCCGGTTGAAGGAATCAGAGAAAGAACTGGAAAGCTTGAAGGGGCTCGAGACCCCATATGTACAACAATGCCAAGCAACCAGAGCTTCCAGGGACTAAGCCACTACCTAAAGACTATACATGGACTGACCCTGGGCTCTGACCTCATAGTTAGCAATGAATATCCTAGTAAGAGCAGCAGTGGAAGGGGAAGCCCTTGGTCCTGCTAAGACTGAACCCCCCTAGATTGGTGGGGGGAGGGCGGTAATGGGGGGAGGATGGGGAGGGGAACACCCATAAAGAAGGGGAGGGGGAGGGGTTAGGGGATGTTTGCCCGGAAACCAGGAAAGGAATAACATTCAAATGTAAATAAGAAATACTCAAGTTAATAAAAAAAAAAAGAATTATTGTTAAAGTTAGTATACAATTGGTCATTTTTGGAAGAGACATTTACCTTGTTTTTTCTTTCATGTTTTTGTTTCTGTACTGGGATTTAAATCAGGACTTAATTTGTTGATTTGGAAAAATATTTCTTGTTTTGAAAATTTAAGTCACATTTCTCTTCTACTAAATGCATTTACAATTTAGGAGAGGAGAAGTCCTAGTAGGATCGAAGAGTAATTTTCCTCTGTTTGACCAGTATTCAGGATGTTTTATTCCTATTTTTTCCCCTTGACAGTCAGATTCTGCGCAATAATAGTCAATGTCCAAGGTTCAGCACACTTCTGGAAATTCCTTGCTTTTGTTGAAATCAGGTTAATAGACTTTACCTGAGTGCCCTAGCCAGAGGCGCCTGCACTTGCCTCCTCCACTTTTTCGGTAGTCTTTACTTTGAGTTGTAGAATTATATATACCTAGGTACCTGTACTGCCTGGTTTTGTGTGTCAACTTGACACAAGCTGGAATTGTCATAGAGAAAGGAGCCTCAGTTGAGGAAATGCCTTCATGAGACCCAGCTGTGAGGCATTTTCTCAACTAGTGATCACAGCGAGAAGACCCAGCCCATAGACGGCAGTGCCATCCATGGGCTGGTGGTCCTGGGTTCTATAAGAAAGCAAGCTGAACAAGCCAGGGGAAGCAAGCCAGTAAGTAACATCCCTATATAGCCTCTGCATCAGTTCCTGCTTTCTGACCTGCTTGAGTTCCATTTCTGTCTTCCTTTGGTGAAGAACAGCAATGTGGAAGTGCAAGCTGAATAAACCCTTTCCTCTCCAACTTGCTTCTTGGTTATGATGTTTTGTGCAGGAATAGAAACTCTGACTAAGACAGTACACTATCATCAATCACCTTCAATGCCCAGTTGGCCTCCACAGGCTTTGCTGAGTGTTGTGGTAGTCTTCTGCCTAAGTGTTTTATCTTTAATCAACTCAGTCCCTTCCCTCTCTTCTGAATCCTCTTCTCCTTTTTATTAAATTATACATATAATATAATACTATATTTTACCTATAATATATACCTATATCACTCTCAGTTGTTTTGATCCTCCAGCATGTCTGTATAACTTCTCTCTCCATGTTGTTTGATTCTATGTGCCTAGGCACTCTACCTTCTTCCATCATCTCTGGATTGGCAGTTTACTTCCACAGTCTCCCTCTGCTTTCTATTGGGCTCACAAGAGAAGCTACTTTCTGTACCTTTCATATACGAATCATTGACCTGGCAACACAAAACACTGATGTGGATTTAGAACACTGTCTTCCCTCCATGGAAACTTTTTTCTTTTTATCAACCTCTGTATATGTTTTGACTTACTTACCCCTTAATCAGTTACAAGTCATTTATTTCATACACTAGAGATCCAGAATAAATAGCGTGACCTCAAAAGCATACATTTACAAAATCCCATTGTTGATGTTTTGAGCAAGCTGATTAAGGACACATTACCTGCCAGGCTGAAAATATCAGGTCTTCTGCCTCTTTTACTGGTGTTACTTCTACTTGGTGAAGAAGCATCTTGTGAAGGCTGTGGGCCACAGCATACACCGCATTGTACATATTATAAGCAAATTCAGTCATGACCATGTCAAAACGGCTTCCTGGTGTTTCATGCAAGGAAGCATTAGGCAGACAGTTCTCTAGTGTATTGCAGTCATCATCAGCAAATGAGCAGTTAAAACAGAAGAACAAAAACCTTGTAAGGTAAAAATCTTCTGGGTATTTGGAAGGATGTTTTGGATAAAATTTCTGTAACCAGAGGTTTCCTTTTGGTGATGTGCAAAGATAATGCTCCCATGGAATGAATGTGAAATGAAATGCTTTGACTGGATGATAACATCCCTGTCTGAGTTCATGATCCAGACTTTCCTTGTAACTAAAGTTTGTCTTAAATAAAACAGGAAGCCTCTCATAAAATCACTGTCACCATAGGTGATGATCACATTTGCTGTTGATTTTGCAAGATGTGTAGGACTCAATAGGTAGCTTGGTAAATAAGATACTTCACTAACTCGGATCAATTCCACAAAATCCACACATATTTTGTTTCTGTCCATTTCTGCCCTCAATTCTGATATTATCTGAACACCATTTTGTCCTTCAGATACTATCAATCCTACCCAGTTCCAGTGGAAATAATTCAACAAGCAGACAATGCCATGGGTGAGAGATATGTCCTTGTAGGCTATTTGATAAATGTCATGAAACTGCTCATGATTATTCAGGTTAGGGTCAAAAGACCCAATGGTCAGCTAAAAGGAAAAGAAGATAAAGAGAACAAAAGAATTAAGAGAAGGAAGCATAAAGCACATGTCCAATCATGACAGGCTTTTAGAATCATGTTAAATAATGAGAATTAATGCACCATGATTGTATATGTGTGTACATGAGGCCAAAGTTCGATATTGTAGTTCTTTGTCATTATTCACTATTTTAATTTTTCTTTTTTCTTTTTTCTTTTTGTCTCATTTTCTTTCTTTATTTTTGCTAAGGATTCTAAGTAAACCTGTAGCTCACTGTTTTGGTTACCCTGACTAGTCTGTGACCTGCTTAATCAGAACTTACGTTACAGATTTTTCTTGTTTCAATTGGTTTTATATGACTGGTAGATATTCAAAGTTAGGTTCTCATGTTTGTGAATCAATGACTTTAGGCACAAAGCTGCTTCTCTAGACCATGTTTTGTGCAGGAATAGAAACCCTGACATCATACCTTTACACTCAGGGTTCCCTGCAATCACCGTCTGCTCCAGCCTATTCCTTTTCTTTGTCCTGAATACATCTCAGAATACTTATGCTTTGGGATGATAAACTGTCAGATGCATAAGCACATGTTTCATTTATCCTCTTTTAGTACCTTGGACAGGGACTGAGTTATAAGTGATTTTATCTTTCTTAACTTTACACATTCTCACCTGTGGATATTTGTAGAGTTCTAGCAGTGTCCCTATATTGGTAGATATTATCCATGATATGCCTGTTAGGGCTGCAATTGACTTCATTTCTCTCCTACACGTGTAATTCGGCACATACTTCTTCGGCCCAGAAAGCCAGGTGATGCATCTATCCAATATAAACCAGTCATTGAACAGGACATTATATATATCATATCCCAGAGACACATTGGGTAAAATATGGGGGTTTCTGTTGATCTCCTCAATGGCATAAACCATTGCCAGAACAATCTGGTAGTTTTTTAAATTTAACCTGCACAGAAGATACAAGAATATTTAGGGCTGCTCTGGCTTGAATGTCACATAATTTCATATGTTAATACCCTGTCCTCTGTTGATGACAGTATTAATGAAGTGTATAGAACTTTGAAGAAATTGAGCCTTCCTGGAATTGGGTCATTAGGGACAGTCATTTAGGCTTTATATTGTCACTTTACTTACTGTGTAAACTCTTGTTTCCAGAGTGAAAATATGACATAGCCAGCCAACTTCTAGCTCCTACCGTTCTTGTTTTCCTGCCTGCTGTCAAGTCTTACCTAACAGGATGACCAAAATCTCTCTGGAAGAGTAAGCCAAAATAAGCTCCTTTTCCTTACCTTGCTTTTGTTATGGTATTTTACCACAATAATAAAAATATTAGCAAGAGGAAATATTCAAACCAGGACTGTTATTTTGTATGCAACATAATTACTATTATGGATTAAATGCTTATATCTTTATATTATTAGCATTTTCAAATTTATAACCTTTTGTGTTGGGATTATCATGTGTTTTTTAAGTTAGTAGTGTTATCTGGTCATGAAGCTGGAGCTTCATGAATGAGATTAGCATTCTTACGAAATCCCAGGGACAATACTCACTCACTAGCCATCTTGGAGAAACTGATTGGAAACATGGCCTTTGGAGAAAATTCACAATAAATTTCAGATTTCAGTGCATAGGAGTTAGGCTTCTGGAAATTACAGCACCTGCATTAGAGTCTGTAAAGCACATTCAATTTTCTTTTTGTACTTTGGTCAATTTCCCAAAGAAAGAGCTCTCTATTTTTTTTAACGTACTTTTAATAGGGGTTATCAAACCCCTTTTTTTGACATTTTTTTCTTTTATTGGATATTTTTTATTTTCATTTCAAATGTTATCCCTTTCTCTGGTTTCCCCTTCAGAAAACTGCTGTCTTCCCCCTGCTTTTATGAGGGTGCTCCCCCACCAACCCAGCCACTCTGTGCCCCCTCTCCACCCTGATATTTCCCTACCCTGGGGCACTGAGCCTTGATAGGACCAAAGGCTTCTCCTCGCATTGATGCCTGAAAATGCCACATATGTGGCTGCTATATATGTGGCTGGAACCATATCCATCCTCATGTACCCTTGGAATGGTGGTTTACTTCCTGGGAGCTCTTGGTGTGGTGGTCGGGTTGGTTAATATTGTTGTTCTTAGGGATTGCAAACCTCCTCTGCTGCTTCATTCCTTTTTTTTTTTTTACTCTTCCACTGTGGACAATGTTCTCAGTTCAATGGTTGGGTATGAGCATCTACCAGTGTATTGTCAGACTCTGTCAAAGCCACTCAAGAGACAGCTCCTTATTCAGTACATTGTCTGGGTTTGGTGGCTGTATATGGCATGGATACCTTGATGGTACAGTCTCTGGTTGGCCTTTTTCTTCAGTCTCTGCTCCACACTCTGTCTCTATGTCTCCATATATCCTCCTGTGAGTATTTTTGTTCCCCTTTCTAAGTAGGTGTGAAGCATCTACACTTTGGTTTTCCTTCTTCTTGAGCTTCATGTGGTCTATGAATTGTATCTTGGGCATTCCCAGCTTTAGGGCTAACATTTGCTTATCAGTGAGTTTCATATCATGTGTGTTTTTTTGTGTTTTGGTTACCTCATTAAGGATAATATTTTCTAGTTCCATCCATTTGCCTATGAATTTCATGAAGTCAGTGTTTTTTGTCTAGAGCTGAGGACCAAAACTAGGGCCTTGATCTTGTGTGGCAAGCACTCTGTCACTGTGCTAAATTCCCAATCCCTAAGTCATTGTTTTTAATAGGTGAGTAGTACACCATTGTGTGAATGTACCACTTTTTTATTCATTCCTCTGTTGAATGACATCTGGGTTCTTTCCAGCTTCTGGCTATTACAAATAAGGCTGCTATGAACATAGTGAAGCATGTGAACTTGTTATATATTAGAGCAATTTTTTTGGTACATGTCCAGGAGTGGTCTAACTGGGTCATCAGGTAGTATTATGTCCAATTTTCTGAGATCCACCCTGAGTGTTTGTGCCAGCTTTCAGTTCCAGCAACAATAGAGGCAGGACCAATGGAGTGTTTCATTTTCTTCACATCCATGCCAGTGTATGGTGTCACCTGACTTTTCAATCTTAGATATTCTGCCTGGTGTGAGGTGGAATCTCAGAGTTGTTTTGATTTGCATTTCCCTGATGACTAATGATGTTGAACATTTTTAGGTTCTTCTCAGGCATTTGATATTCCTCATTTGAGAATTCTTTGTTTAGCCCCGTACCCTGTTATTTAATAGTGTTATTTGATTCTCTGGAGTCTAACTTCTTGAGTTCTTTGTATACATAGGATATTAGCATTCTATTAGATGTAGGATTGGTAAATATCTGTTCCAATCTGTTGGTTGCTCTTTTGTCCCAATGAGAGCTTCCTTTGCCTTACAGAAACTTTTCAATTTTCTGATGTCCCATTTGTTGATTCTTGATCTTGGAACATAAGCCATTGGTGTTCTGTTCCTGAAATTTTTCCCTGTGCCTGTGTCTTAAAGGCTCTTTACATATTTTTATTCTATTAGTTTGAGTGTATCTGGTTTTATGTGGACATGCTTGATCATCAAGGACTTTAGCTTTGTACAAAGTGAAAAGAATGGATAAATTTGCATTCTTTTACATGCTGACTTGCAGTTGAACCAGCACTATATGTTGTAAATGCTGTGTTTTTCCATTGAATGGTTTTGCTCCTTTGTCAAAGATCAAGTAACCATAGGTATGTGGTTTATTTCTGGTTCTTCAATTCTATTCCACTGATCTACCTGCCTGTTTCTGCATCAATACCAGATCCCACCTTGAGAGCTGGTGTCCCAGGAGTTCTGACACACAAGCTTACAGGAGGGTCAAACCACTGTCAGAGACAGCAAGATCAGCTAACCCCAGAGATAAACAGATGATGAGAGGCGAAGTGGAAGAAAATCAGCAGCACACACCAAGGCCACTTGGCAAATTCAGAAGCCAGTTCTCACACCAGGGAAAGTCCAGTATTCTCTTTTAAAATCACACCTTATGATGATGTTAAGTGACTTTAGGAAGGCATAAATAAGTCAATGAAATAAATATAGGAAAACACAGGTAAACTGGTAGAAGCCCTTTAAAAGGAAACACAAAAATCCCTTAAAGCATTACTGGAAAACAAACCAAACAGGTGAAGGAATTGAACAAAACCATCCAGGAAATAAAAATGGAAAAAAGAAACAATAAAGAAATCACAAAGGGAGACAACCCTGGAGATAGACAACTTAAGAAAGAGATCAGAATTCATACATGTAAGCATCACCAACCAAATACAAGAGATAGAAGAGAGAATTTCAGGGGCATAAGATACCATAGAAAATATTGACACAACACTCAAAATGCAAAACACAAAAAAACCTAACCCAAAACATCCAGGAAATCCAGGACACAATGAGAAGACCAAACCTAAGGATAATAGATATAGAAGAAAGTGAAGATTCCCAACTCAAAGGGCCAGTAAATATCTTCAACAAAATTACAGAAGAAAACTTCCCTAATCTAAAGAAAGAGATGCCTGTAATCATACAAAAAGCCTACAGAACTCCAGACAGATCGGACCAGAAAAGAAATTCCTCCCATGACATTATAATCAAAACACTGAATGCACTAAACAATCTTAAAAGCAGTGAGAGAGAAAGGTCTAATAACATATAAAGGCAGACCTATCAGTATTACACCAGCCTTCTCAACAGAGACTGTGAAAGCAGGAAGATCCTGGGCAGATGTCATACAGAACCTAGGAGAACCCAAATGCCAGCCCAAGCTACTATATGCAGCAAAACTCTCCATTAACATAGATGGAGAAACCAAGATATTCCATGACAAAATCAAATTTACCCAATACCTTTCCACAGATGCAGCCTTACAAAGGATAATAAATGGAAAACCTTAACACAAGGAGGGAAGCTACATTCTAGAAAAAACAAGAATGTAATCTTCTATCAACTAACCCAAAAAAGAAGATATCCTAAACTTAATTCTACCTCTAACAGCAAAATGGTAGGAAACAATAATCATTGGTTCCTAATATCTCTCAACATCAATGGACTCAATTCCTCAATAAAAAGACAAAGACTAACAGCCTGGGTAGTTAAAGAGGACTCTGCATTTTACTGCACACAGGAAATACACCTCAGTGACAAGGATAGACACTTTCTTAGACTAAAAGGCTTGGAAAAAGTTTCCAAGCAAATGTTCCCAAGAAACAAATTGGAGTAGCCATTCTCATATAAAATAAAATTGACTTTCAACTAAAATTTATCAAAAAACATAAAGGACAGTTCATATCCCTCAAAGAAAAGTTTACCAAGATGAACTTTCAATACTGAGCATCTATGCCACAAATGCAAGGGCAAATACATTCATAAAATAAACTTTGCTAAAGTTCAAAGCATCCATGCATGTCACACAATAATAGTAGGAGACTTCAACAATCCACTGTAATGGACAGATCATTGAAACAGAACCTAAACAGAGATATTTTGAAACAAATACATGTTATGAAGCAAATGGATTTAACAGAAATCCGTAGAATATTTCATCCTAAAACAAAATAATACACCTTCTTATCAGCATTCATGGTACCTTCTCCAAAATTGACCTTATTGACCTCGGTCACAAAACAAGCCTCAACATTACAGGATGATATACATAATCCCATGCATCCTATCAGATCACCATGGAGTAAGGCTGTTCTTCACTAATAACAGAGTAACAGACCCACAGACCCATGAAAGCTGAACAATGCTCTACTCAATGATAACTTGGAGGACATAAAAAAGAAATTAAAACTTTTTTAGAATTTAATTGTAATGAATGCACAACATACCCAAAATTTATCGGACACAATGAAAGCAGTGCTAAGAGGAAAACTCATAGCTCTCAGTGGCTCCAAAAAGAAACTGGAGAGAGCATACACTAGCAGCTTGACCTCATACCTGAAAGCTCTAGAACCAAAAGAAGCAAATATACCCACGAGGAGTAGAGGGCAGGAAATAATCAAACTCAAGGCAGAAATCAACCAAGGAGAAACAAAAAGAACTATACAGAGGATTGAAAAAACCGGAAGCTGGTTCTTTGAGAAAACCAACAAGATAGACAAACCCTCAGCAAGACTAGCCAGAAGTCACAGAGATTAGTATCCAATTAACAAAATTAGAAATGATAAGAGAGACATAATAAAAAAACTGTGTGAATTAACAAAATCATCAGATTCTAGTACAAAAGCCTATAATCAACAAAACTGGAAAATGTGGATGAAATGGACAATTTTCTAGACAGATATTGGGTATTAAAGATAAATCAGGATCAGATAAACAATCTACACAGTCCCATGTCTCCTAAAGAAATAGAAGCAATCTTTAAAAGTCTCCCACCCATAAAGATCTTTGCCAATTCTACAACTGATAGAGGGCTTATATCAAAAATATCCAAAATATACAAAGAACTCATGAAGTTAGACTTCAGGGAGACAAATAACCCATTAAAAATGGGGTTCATATCTAAACAAAGAATTCTCAGCTGAGGAATGCCAAATGGCTGAGAAGCACCTAAAGAAATGTTCAACATCTTTAGTCATAAGGGAAATGCAAATCAGAAGAACCTTGAGATTCAACCTCACACCAGCCAAAATGGCTAAAATAAAAAACTCTGGTGACTGCAGGTGTTGGCAAGGATGTGGATAAAAAGAAACACTCTTCCACTGTTGGTGGGATTGCAGACTGGTACAACCACTCCGGAAATCAGTCTGGAGGTTCCTCAGAAAATTGTACATTGAACTACCTGAGGACTGAGCTATACTACTCTTGGGCATATACCCAAAAGATGTCCCAACATATAATAAAGACACATGCTCCACTATGTTCATAGCAGCCTTATTTACAATAGCCAGAAGCTGGAAAGAACCCAGATGCGTTTCAACAGAGGAATGGATACAGAAAATATGGTACATCTACACAATGGAATATTACTCCGCTATCAATAATAATGACTTTATGAAATTCATAGGCAAATGGATGGAACTGGAAAATATCATCCTGAGTGAGGTAACCCAATCACAGAAAAACACACATGGTATGCACTCATTGAGAAGTGGATATTATCCCAAATACTCGAATTATCGTAGATGCACAGAACACATGAAACTCAAGAAGGATGACCAAAATGCGAATGCTTCACTCCTTCTTTAAAAGGGGGACAAGAATACCCTTGGGAGGGGATAGGGAGGCAAAGTATAGAACAGAGGCTGAAGGAATGCCCATTCAGATCCTGCCCCACATGTGGCCCATATAAATGTACAGCCACCAAACTAGATAAGATGTATGAAGCAAAGAAGGGCAGGCTGACAATAACCAGATGTAGATCTCTCTTAAGAGACACGGCCAGAATATGGCAAATACATAGGCAAATCACAGCAGCAAACCACTAAACTGAGAACGGGACCCCTGTTGAAGGAATCAGAGAAAGGACTGAAAGAGCTTGAAGTGGCTTGAGACCCCATATGAACAACAATGCCAACCAACCAGAGCTTCCAGGGACTGAGCTACTACACAAAGACTATACATGGACTGAACCTGGGCTCCAACTGCATAGGTAGCAATGAATAGTCTAATAAGGGCACCAGTGGAAGGGGAAGCCCTTGGTCCTGCCAGTACGAACCCCGAATGAACGGGATTGTTGGGGGGAGCTGAAATGGGGGGAGGATGGGGTGCAAAACACCCACATAGAAGGGGAGGGGGAAGGATTGGGGGATGTAGGCTTCGAAACCGGGAAAGATAAAAACGTTTGAAATGTCAATAAGAAATACCCAATTCAATAAAGATGGAGAAAAAAAATTCTCCCAACCAAAAAAATCTCAGGACCAGATGTCTTTAATACTCAATTGTATCAGACTTTCATAGAAGACCTATTACCAATATTCTCCAAACCATTCCTCAAAAGAAAAACAGAAGGAACACTACCAAATTCATTCTATAAAGTCACAATTAGGCTTATACCTAAACCACAGAAAGACCCAACAAAGAAAGAGAACTTCAGACCACTTTCACTTGTGAATATTGATGTCAAAATACTCAATAAGGTTCTCGAAAATGGAATCGAAGAACACATTAAAATGATCATCCATCATGATATACTAGGCTTCATTCCAGGGATGCCAGCATTATCCAATATACAGAAATCTATCAATGTAATCCTCTATATAAACAAACCCAAAGAAAAAACTCACATGGTAAACTCATTAGATGCTGCAAACACTTTTGACAAAATTCAACACCCCTTCATGGTAAAAGTCTTGACAAGGTGAGGAATTCAAGTCCCATAACTAAACACAGTAAACGCAATGTACAGCAAACCAGTAGTCAACATCAAACTAAATGGAGAGAAACTTGAAGTAATCCCACTAAAATCAGGGACTAGACAAGGCTACCACTCTCTCCTTACCTATTCAATATAGTACTTGAAGTCCTAGCCAGAGTAGTTAGACAACAAAAAGGGGTTAAAGGGATACAAATAGGAAAAGAAAAAGTCAGCATATCATTATTCACAGATGATATGATAGTATACTTACGTGACCTCCAAAATTCCACCAGAGAACTCCTAGAGCTGATGTACAACTTCAGCAAAGTGGCTGGATATACAATTAACTCAAACAAATCAGTAACCTTCCTCTACTCAAAGGACAAACAGGCTGAGAAAGATATTAGGGAAATGATGACACCCTTCACAATAGTCACAGATAATATAAAATACCTTGGTATGACTCCAACCAAGCAAGTGAAAGATCTGTATTAAAAGAACTTTGAGTCTCTGAAGAAAGAAATTGAAGATTTCACAGGAGGGAGAACTCTCCCATCCTCATGGATTGTCAGGATTAATATAGGAAAAATGAGCATTTTGCCGAAATCAATTTATAGAGTCAATGCAATTCCCATCAAAATCCAAAGTCCATCCTTCACAGAGTTAGAAAGCGCATTTGGAAAAACAAAAATCCAAGAATAGCCAAAGTTATCCTCATCAGTAAAAGAACTCCTGGGGGAATGACCATCCTTAATGTCCAACTGTATTTTAGAGCAATATTTATAGTAGTGGTATAGAGACAGGCATATAGATCAATGGAATAGAATTGAAGAACCAGAAAAGAACCCACACACCTATGGTCACTTGATCTTTGACAAAGGAGCTAAAATCATCCAGTGGGAAAAACACAATATTTTCAACAATTGGTGCTGGTTCAACTGGAGGTCATCATGTAGAAGAATGCAAATTAATCTATTCTTTTCACCTTGTACCAAGCTCAAGTCCATGATGATCAAGCACCTCCACATAAAACCAGATACACTCAAACTAATAGAAGACAAAGTGCGAAAGAACCTTGAACACACAGTCACAGTGGAAAATTTCCTGAACAGAGGACCAATGGCTTATGTGCTAAGATCATGTTTCGACAAATGAGACCTCATAAAATTGCAAAGTTCCCATAAGGCAAAGGAAACTCTCATTAGAACAAAGAGCAACCAACAGATTCGGAAAAGATCTTTACTAATCCTACATCTGATAGAAGGCTAATATCCAATATATACAAAGAACTCAAGAAGTTAGACTCCAGAGAATCAAATAACCCTATTAAATATCAGGGTACAGAACTAAACAAAGAATTCTCAACTGAGGAATATTGAATGCCTCAGAAGCACCTAAAGAAAATGTTCAACATCATTAGTTATCAGGGAAATTCAAATTAAAACAACTCTGGGATTCCACCTCACAAGATCCAGAAGACCTATGTTTAAAAACTCACGTGACAGCATATGCTGGCCAGGATGTGGAAATAGAGGAACACTCCTCCATTCTTGGTGGGATTGCAAACTGGTTCAACCACTCTGGAGATCAGTCTGGTTGTTCCTCAGAGAATTGGCCATAGTACTACCTGAGGACCCTATATACCACTCCTGGGCATATACCTAAATGATGTTCCAATATATAACAAGTACACATGCTCCACTATGTTCATAGAAGCCTTATTTATAATAGCCAGAAGCTGGAAAGAAGCCAGATGCCCTTCAACAGAGGAATCGATTCAGAAAGTGTGATTCATTTACACATTGGAATACTACTCAGCTATTAAAAGCAATGCCTTCATCAAATTCTTAAGCAAATGGATATAATTCAAAAATATCATCCTGAGTACTGTAATTCAATCACAAATAAACACCCCTGGTATGTACTCACTGATAAGCTGATTTTAGACCAAAAGCTGGGAATGCCCAAGATAATGATTCACAGACCACATCAAGGTCAAGAAGACCAAAGTGTGTATGTTTCAGAACTTCTTAGACAGGGGAACACAATTATTCTCAGGAGGAAATATGAAGAGAAAATGTGGTATAGAGACTGAAAGGCCTTCCAGAGACTGCCCCATGTGGGGTTGTGTCCCATATACAGCAACCAAACCCAGACAATATTCCAGAGGTGAAGAAGTGCATGATGAGAGGAGCCTTATACAGCTGTGTCCTGAGAGGCTCTGCCAAAGACTTACAAATACACAGGTGTTGCTCACAGCCAACCATTGAACTGAGAACAGGGTCCACAATGGAGGAGTTAGAGAAAGAACTAAATGGATTTGCAACCCCATCAGATGAACACAATATCAACCAACCAGACTCCCCAGAGCTACCAGGGACTAAACCACCATCCCAAGAGAGCACAGGGATTGACCTGTTGCCTCATTCCCATATGTAGCAGGGGATGAACTTTTGGGGCATCAGTGGGTCTTGGCAAGTCTTGACATCCCAGTGTAGCAGAAAGTCAGGGTGGGAGTTGGGAGGTAGAGGGTGGGTGGGTGTGAAATCTCCCTCATAGAATATCAGGGGGGGTGGTATAGTGGGTTTTTGGAGGGGAAACCAGGAAATAGGTTACATTTTAAAATGTAAACAAAAAATGCAATTAAAAAGAATTACAGGAAAATACAACCAAACAAGTGAAGGAATTGAACAAATCATTCAGGATCTAAAAATGGAAATAGAAACAATAAAGAAATAAAAAAACAAGACAACCCTAGAGATAGAAATTCTAGGAAAGTTATCAGGTTTCATAGACTCAAGCATGATCAACAGAATACGAGATAGAAGAGAGAATCTTAAGGGTAGAAGATACCATAGAAAACATTGACCCAACACTCAAAGAAAATGCAAAATGCAAAAAGACCCTAACCCAAAAACATCCAGGAAATTTAGGACCTAATTAGAAGATCAAACTAAGGATAATAGGTATAGAAAGGGGTGAAGAATCCCAACTTAAAGGGCCAATGAATATCTTCAGCAAAATTATAAAAGAATAGTTCTTTAATCTAAAGTAAGAAATGCTCATAAGTATACAAGAAGCCTACAGAACTCCAAAAAGATTGGGCCAGAAAACAAATTTCTTTCAACAGAAAATAGTTAAAACAAAAAACTCACTAAACAAAGAAAGAATATTAAAAGCAGTAAAAGAAAAAGGTCAAGTAACATATAAGGGCAGACCTATCAGAATTACACCACCCTTCTCAACAGAGACTACGAAAGCAGGAAGATCCTGGGCAGTTGTCATACGGAACCTAACAGAATCAAAAAGCCATCCTAGGCTACTATACCCAGCAGAACTCTCAATTACCATAGATGGAGAAACCAAGGTATTCCAAAATATAAACAAAATCAATGTCCTACAATGGATGATAGTTGGAAATCTCCAACAAAAGGAGAATAACTACACCCTAGAAAAAGCAAGAAAGTGATCTTTCAACTAACAAAAAGAAGATA
Organism: Rattus rattus; assembly: GCF_011064425.1. Classification (NCBI taxonomy): domain Eukaryota; kingdom Metazoa; phylum Chordata; class Mammalia; order Rodentia; family Muridae; genus Rattus; species Rattus rattus. The sequence continues at coordinate 2,751,313 of NC_046169.1, forward strand.
ACCACACAAACATAATCCTATATCTAACAACAAAAATAATAGGAAACAACCATCATTGTTCCGTAAAATCTCTCAACATCAATGGACTCAATTCCCCAATAATAAAACATAGACTAACAGTCTGGATATGTAAACAGGATCCAGCATTTTGCTGCATACAGGAAACATACCTCAGTGACAACATACAATTCCTCATAGAAAAGATTGGGAAAAAGGTTCCAGCAAATGATTTCAAGAAACAAGCTGGTGTAGCCATTCTAATATTGAAAAAAAAATAGACTTTCAACCAAAAGCTATCAAAAAAGCTAAGGAAGGACACTTCATATTTTTCAAGAGAAAAATCCACCAAGATGAACTCTCAATTCTGTATATCTAAAGTGCCAAGCACACATTTTACCTCCCACAAAAATAATGGGAGACATCAGCACTCCACTATAATGAATGGACAGAACAAGGAAACAGAAACTTAACAGACACACAGGGAAATGAACAGAAGTTGTGAACCAAATCGATTTAACAGATATCTATAGAATATTTCATCCCAAACAAAAGAATTTACTTCCTTCTCAGCACCTCATGGTACCTTCTCCAAAACTGTCTATCTACTTGGTCAACAGATACAAGATGATAGAAATAATCCCATGCACTCATGTAATCACTGTTACTGAGGCTAGTTTGCAGTAACAAAAAAAAATGGCAGAACACACATACCCACACTAACTGAACAATGCTCTACTCAATGATAACTTGGTCAAGGAATAAGTCACAATAAGAAATTGAAGACTTTTTAGAATTTAATTATAATGAAGGTAAAACATATCCAAACTTATGGGACACAATAAAAGCAGTACTAAGAGGAAAACTCATAGCTCTGAGTGCCTCCAAAAAGAAACTGGAGATAGCTACACTAGCAGCTTGACCTCACTCCTGAATCCTCTAGAACAAAAGGAAGCAAATACACCCAAGAGGAGTAGACAGCAGGAAATAATCAAACTCAGGGCAGAAATCAACTGGGGAGAAACAAAAAGATCTATACAAAGGATAGACAAAACCAGGAGATGTTCTTTGAGAAAACCAACAAGTTAGACAAAGCCTTAACCGGACTACCCAGAAGGCACAGAGACAGTATCCAAATTAACAAAATTAGAAATGATAAGAGAGGTATAACAAAAAACTGTAAATTTTTTAAAAAAATCATCGAATCCTAGTATGAAAGACTATACTAACAGAAGAGACGTAGGTCACCTGCTGTGTGACCTTCCCTACTTTCTCAGTTCCTTCTATAAAATACACATACACCCAAATAGGCCACAGATGACAAGGTAGAGGACCTGCCCACAGACACTCTCATTCTATTCCCTGAGGCAGATACCCACTGCCCATCCCACCCCTGCCAGAAGACCAGGTAGGCTGCCTGCCTGTTGGCCTAAACCCACTCTCTTGGTTCCCTCTGGAAAACACCCTTATCGTGTTAGGAATTAGTTTTGATGCTGTCTCAATTCAATTCACCTCCAAAAGCTGAGAGTTTCCACCTTAATCTGGATTTGTTTGGCCTTAAAGAAATTCTGTACAGCCAGTGGCTGGGCGGGTAGACTGAGGTGGGACCTAGCGTTTTGCTGGGGCTACAACTGGTTGAGAGAAGAAAGAAGGCAGAGATCACCATGACCAGGAAGAAGAAAGGCTAGACTTAAAGGAGCTCAGATATGTGAGAATCAAGGAAAGTGGCAATAGTGGCCACCTCCACACAGTTGTGTTTTGGGTATCAGAGATGAACGGTTTAGACTTAAAACGATGTTACCTCAGAAATACCAGAAGGGAGTGTTTGCTAGCAGCTGGAAGAATTGGAACTGCCCAGCCTCTGAGCTAGTCAAGAGATTTGTCATTAACTGGCCTGTGTGTGTGTGTGTGTCTGTGTGTGTCTGTGTGTATGTGTGTGTCTGTGTTTCTCTGTGTGTGTGTCTGTGTTTCTGTGTTTCTCTGTGTGTGTCTGTGTTTCTGTGTTTCTCTCTGTGTGTGTGTGTCTGAGTGTGTGTGTGTTTGTGTGTGTGTCTGTGTTTGTGTGTGTGTCTGTGTTTGTGTGTGTGTGTGTGTCTGTGTTTCTGTGTGTGCGTGTGTGTCTGTGTTTCTGTGTGTGTGTGTGTCTGTGTCTCTGTGTGTGTGTGTCTGTGTTTCTCTCTCTCTTAGTGTGTGTGTGTCTGTGTTTCTGTGTGTGTATGTGTATGTCTGTGTTTCTGTGTGTGTGTGTGTGTGTGTGTCTGTGTTTCTGTGTGTGTGTGTGTGTGGACAAACTATTGTGGAGAAGCTATTAATTTCCTCAATCAGACTAAAAAACCAGAGAGAGATAAGCTAGAATCCCTCCAGTCTAATGTACACAATTAAATCAAACTAGCACCTTTGAAAAACTCACCTAAAACGTGACCATTTTAGGAAAGGTGAGACAAGAGTTTCTTATCCCAGACCCAACCCTCCATACTTTTTGAAAATCTGGAATATAAGACCATTTGGAAGATTAGACCAGATGCCAAGAAGACAGTCCCAGGGGGAGTATTCGAGAAGAGATTGCTAGGCAGACCAAAGAATGTATTGTATTGTATTGACAACTCCAAAATTAGAAAAGAACCCTAGACACTTCATACAGATCTCAGCAAAAATCAGGGAAAAGATCCAACAGATAAAGTGGATGATAAATACAGGAAGTCAGGTGACAATTTGCAACTGCTACTCACCCTGACTAACCTCCCGAATTATATAAACATTGAAGGAGTAGCAGAAAAATCATTTACAGCAGGAATAGTAAGTATATAATAATTATTCTACAATTGATCTCTAAATATCCCCCACAATATTTATACTATCACCTAATTGTATCATACCCAAATTATTTTTGAATGGTCTTACATTAAAAACATTATACCCTTGGAATGCAATATCACTCAAGTACAATTTTTTTTAATAAAAGCAAGCATTACCTATCAAGGGAAGTGATGAAACTGTCACTAACATGGTAAGTAAGTTATTGAAGGAAAGGATTATCAAACCCTCACAATCCTTTTACATCAATAGTCCTCTTTGACTATTAAAGAAGGAACTAAGTCAATAGAGGTGAACATTAGACTCTTAGGAACATTGATCAGCTTTCTCCACAATTGCTGGGAAATTTACCTGATGCAGAAGATACATTCATAAAATTTGGGACTTACAACCAAAATTTTGTTTGCACCATAGACTTATCAGACATTTTATTTAGCATACCAATCCATGTTTGTTCCTGAGACCTTACTAATTTAACCTGGAACAATGAACAGTGCAGATTCAAAGGAATGCCTCAAGGCTATAAGAATAGCCCCAATTATTGTTCATGTGACACTAAGATGATCACGGGAAAAGCTACCTAAATCAGATTGCATACTTTTAAGCTATGTACATGATATTTTGATTGTAGTATACAATTAAGGACCCTGTTCATAATTATATGGAGACAGTAACTGATATTTTGGTACATGATGCCTGAACAAGGTAAAGACAAGGTGAAAAGGCCAGAAACCTCAACAAAGTTTTTAGGTGTGTTATGGACTTGGACAAGATTTTAAATATTTTAACTATCCCCTAGTCCCAGGGAAAAATTCAGTTGCACACCTAATTGTTATGTTTGCATGCTGGAGGAATCAAATACCATATTTACAGATTATTATCAAACCCTTCAATAATGTTACTAGAAAGGCATTTAATTTCCTATGGGGACAAGAACAAAGAGAAGCTTTTAAGACAGTTAGTAAGCTCATATCTGAACATGCAATCCTGACAGATATTGAACCAGAATGATACCTAAATTGTGGATAACATATTTATTGGTGAGTAAGGGAAATGGGGACTCTTTGTAAAACAAAAGGGAGTCCACCAACATTTGCCCTTTGGGTTCTATTGCAAACATTTCCCTTTTGCAGAGAGTAAGTACTCTCTCTTGAGAATGTAATCTGATCATTTTTGAGGTATTCTGGGCCCTACACTCAGCCATTGCTAACCCCTCTATGGTTATAAGGCCATCCATTCCAGTGATGGATTGGATCTGCTGGAAGGAAGTGTGCTTTGCAGGCTTAGATCTGTAAAGAAAAGTCTTTCATTGGAAATGGTACTGATATGAATTCCTTTGTGACCTTTTGTGCTTTCTCACATTGAGGAAATAGTTCAGTTGCCTAAAATCTCCATCTGTAAACCACTCACCCCTTCTTTAAAAGAGACACCTATTGGATTATTGGGACCAATGGAATGGTCGCAGCATTTGGCTAATTCATGGTTTAATTATGGCTCATCAACCACCAATGGAACCAAAACTAAATGGAAAGCTTTATCCTTTAATCTAGGGTATGGAATGGCCATTACTGACGAAGGAACCACCAAATCAGCACAAACGCCGAAGTAACATCAGCACTCTTGGCTATAAGACAAACAGCTAAGGAAGGCAAAAGGAAAAAAATCTACATTTTCTCTGGTTCATAGTGCATTTGCAATGATATATCATTCCAACATAATGAAAAACTACCACCTTAATAAAATGACAAAGATATTTGTCAAGAAAGGCAGAGGTGGAAATCTCAAAACTTAGCGAGTTCTTTAAAATTTATGTAGCCCAGGAAGACACCCACACAAATAATACAGAAAAAAACCCTATAAAAATAGTGAAATAGTGAACAAATTAACATCATGTTCAGTTAAGATTAGAATATTAAAACTTGTAAGGGGACAAATTCAGAATGAATCATCAAAGATGATAGATCACACACTTGGTAAACTTTAAAGTTCACACTTACCACTAAAAAATGAGGTCAAATGGAGAGCCTATTTAAATGAGGACCACTCTATGAGAATAAGTATTAAAAGGAATCCAGACTGGCAAGTTAAGAAACCAGAGAATGGACCGCCTGGTCAGGTGGGCACTCCTGAGGCTGCAGAGCAGAAGAGACCACCAACACTGCCCACCCCTGCCCACATCCCTGGCCCAAGAGGAAACTGTATAAGGCCTCTGGGCTCCCGTGGGAGAGGGCCCAGGTGAGGCAGGAGCCCTGCCTGAGACACCGCCGGAACCTGAAGGAAACAGACCGGATAAACAGTTCTCTGCACCCAAATCCCGTGGGAAGGAGAGCTAAACCTTCAGAGAGGCAGACACGCCTGCGAAACCAGAAGAGACTGCTCTCTACACACATTGCTGATTCCAGAGGCCATCTGGAACCCTGGTGCACGGAGGCTCCCGGAAGAGGCGGCGCAGATCTTCCCGGTTGCTGCCACCTCAGAGAGCCTGGGCAGCACCCCTGAAACGAACTTGAGCCTCGGGACCACAGGTAAGACCAACTTTTCTGCTGCAAGTGACCTGCCTGGTGAACTCAAGACACAGGCCCACAGGAACAGCTGAAGACCTGTAGAGGGACAAAACTACACACACAAAAGCAGAACACTCTGTCCCCATAACTGGCTGAAAGAAAACAGTAAAACAGGTCTACAGCACTCCTGACACACAGGCTTATAGGACAGTCTAGCCACTGTCAGAATTAGCAGAACAAAGTAACACTAGAGATAATCTGATGGCGAGAGGCAAGCGCAGGAACACAAGCAACAGAAACCAAGACTACATGGCATCATCGGAGCCCAATTCTCCCACCAAAACAAACATGGAATATCCAAACACACCAGAAAAGCAAGATCTAGTTTCAAAATCAGATTTGATCATGATGCTGGAGGACTTCAAGAAAGACGTGAAGAACTCCCTTAGAGAACAAGTAGAAGCCTACAGAGAGGAATCGCAAAAATCTCTGAAAGAATTCCAGGAAAACACAAACAAACAGTTGAAGGAATTAAAAATGGAAATAGAAGCAATCAAGAAAGAACACATGGAAATAACCCTGGATATAGAAAACCAAAAGAAGAGACAAGGAGCTGTAGATACAAACTTCACCAACAGAATACAAGAGATGGAAGAGAGAATCTCAGGAGCAGAAGATTCCATAGAAATCATTGACTCAACTGTCAAAGATAATGTAAAGCGGAAAAAGCTACTGGTCCAAAACATACAGGAAATCCAGGACTCAATGAGAAGATCAAACCTAAGGATAATAGGTATAGAAGAGAGTGAAGACTCCCAGCTCAAAGGACCAGTAAATATCTTCAACAAAATCATAGAAGCAAACTTCCCTAACCTAAAAAAAGGGATACCCATAGGCATACAAGAAGCCTACAGAACTCCAAATAGATTGGACCAGAAAAGAAACACCTCCCGTCACATAATAGTCAAAACACTAAACGCTCAAAATAAAGAAAGAATATTAAAAGCAGTAAGGGAAAAAGGTCAAGTAACATATAAAGGCAGACCTATCAGAATCACACCAGACTTCTCGCCAGAAACTATGAAGGCCAGAAGATCCTGGACTGATGTCATACAGACCCTAAGAGAACACAAATGCCAGCCCAGGCTACTGTATCCTGCAAAACTCTCAATTAACATAGATGGAGAAACCAAGATATTCCATGACAAAACCAAATTTACACAATATCTTTCTACAAATCCAGCACTACAAAGGATAATAAATGGTAAAGCCCAACATAAGGAGGCAAGCTATACCCAAGAAGAGGCAAGAAACTAATGCGTCTTGGCAACAAAAAACAAAGAGAAGAAAAGCACACAAACACAACCTCACATCCAAATATGAATATAACAGGAAGCAACAATCACTATTCCTTAATATCTCTCAACATCAATGGCCTCAACTCCCCAATAAAAAGACATAGATTAACAAACTGGATAAGAACGAGGACCCTGCATTCTGCTGCCTACAGGAAACACACCTCAGAGACAAAGACAGACACTACCTCAGAGTGAAAGGCTGGGAAACAACTTTCCAAGCAAATGGTCTGAAGAAGCAAGCTGGAGTAGCCATTCTAATATCAAATAAAAATCAATTTCCAACTAAAAAGTCATCAAAAAGATAAGGAAGGACACTTTATATTCATCAAAGGAAAAATCCACCAAGATGAACTCTCAATCCTAAATATCTATGCCCCAAATACAAGGGCACCTACATACGAAAAAAAGAAACCTTACTAAAGCTCAAAAACACACATTGCACCTCACACAATAATAGTAGGAGATTTCAACACCCCACTCTCATCAATGGACAGATCATGGAAACAGAAATTAAACAGAGACGAGACAGACTAAGAGAAGTCATGAGCCAAATGGACTTAACGGATATTTATAGAACGTTTCTACCCTAAAGCAAAAGGATATACCTTCTTCTCAGCTCCTCATGGTACTTTCTCCAAAATTGACCATATAATTGGTCAAAAAACAGGCCTCAACAGATACAGAAAGATAGAAATAATCCCATGCGTGCTATCGGACCACCACGGCCTAAAGCTGGTCTTCAATAACAATAAGGGAAGAATGCCCACATATACGTGGAAACTGAATAATGCTCTACTCAATGATAACCTGGTCAAGGAAGAAATAAAGAAAGAAATTAAAACTTTTAGAATTTAATGAAAAATGAAGGTACAACATACCCAAACTTATGGGACACAATGAAAGCTGTGCTAAGAGGAAAACTCATAGCGCTTGAGTGCCTGCAGAAAGAAAACAGGAAAGAGCATATGTCAGCAGCTTGACAGCACACCTAAAAGCTCTAGAACAAAAAGAAGCAAATACACCCAGGAGGAGTAGAAGGCAGGAAATAATCAAACTCAGAGCTGAAATCAACCAAGTAGAAACAAAAAGGACCATAGAAGAATCAACAGAACCAAAAGTTGGTTCTTTGAGAAAATCAACAAGATAGATAAACCCCTAGCCAGACTAACGAGAGGACACAGAGAGTGTGTCCAAATTAACAAAATCAGAAATGAAAAGGGAGACATAACTACAGATTCAGAGGAAATTCAAAAAATCATTAGATCTTTAAAAGCCTATATTCAACAAAACTTGAAAATCTACAGGAAATGGACAATTTCCTAGACAGATACCAGGTACCGAAGTTAAATCAGGAACAGATAAACCAGTTAAACAACCCCATAACTCCTAAGGAAATAGAAGCAGTCATTAAAGGTCTCCCAACCAAAAAGAGCCCAGGTCCAGATGGGTTTAGTGCAGAATTCTATCAGACCTTCATAGAAGACCTCATACCAATATTATCCAAACTATTCCACAAAATTGAAACAGATGGAGCACTACCGAATTCCTTTTATGAAGCCACAATTACTCTTATACCTAAACCACACAAAGACCCAACAAAGAAAGAGAACTTCAGACCAATTTCCCTTATGAACATTGACGCAAAAATACTCAACAAAATTCTGGCAAACTGAATCCAAGAGCACATCAAAACAATCATCCACCATGATCAAGTAGGCTTCATCCCAGGCATGCAGGGATGGTTTAATATACGGAAAACCATCAACGTGATCCATTATATAAACAAACTGAAAGAACAAAAACCACATGATCATTTCATTAGATGCTGAAAGCATTTGACAAAATTCAACACCCCTTCATGATAAAAAGTCCTGGAAAAAGAATAGGAACACAAGGCCCATACCTAAACATAGTAAAAGCCATATACAGCAAACCAGTTGCTAACATTAAACTAAATGGAGAGAGACTAGAAACAATCCCACTAAAATCAGGGACTAGACAAGGGCCCACTCTCTCCCTACTTATTCAATATAGTTCTTGAAGTTCTAGCCAGAGCAATCAGACAACAAAAGGAGATCAGGGATACAGATCGGAAAGAAGAAGTCAAAATATCACTATTTGCAGATGATGTGATAGTATATTTAAGTGATCCCAAAAGTTCCACCAGAGAACTACTAAAGTTGATAGACAACTTCAGCAAAGTGGCTGGGTATAAAATTAACTCAAATAAATCAGTAGCCTTCCTCTACACAAAAGAGAAACAAACCGAGAAAGAAATTAGGGAAACGACACCCTTCATAATAGACCCAAATAATATAAAATACCTCGGTGTGACTTTAACCAAGCAAGTAAAAGATCTGTACAATAAGAACTTCAAGACACTGAAGAAAGAAATTGAAGAAGACCTCAGAAGGTGGAAAGATCTCCCATGCTCATGGATTGGCAGGATTAATATAGTAAAATGGCCATTTTACCAAAAAAGCGATTTACAGATTCAATGCAATCCCCATCAAAATACCAATCCAATTCTTCAAAGAGTTAGACAGAACAATTTGCAAATTCATCTGGAATAACAAAAAACCCAGGATAGCTAAAACTATCCTCAACAATAAAAGGACTTCAGGGGGAATCACTATCCCTGAACTCAAGCAGTATTACAGAGCAATAGTGATAAAAACTGCAAGGTATTGGTACAGAGACAGACAGATAGACCAATGGAACAGAATTGAAGACCCAGAAATGAATCCACACACCTATGGTCACTTGATTTTTGACAAAGGAGCCAAAACCATCCAATGCAAAAAAGATGGCATTTTCAGCAAATGGTGCTGGTTCAACTGGAGGTCAACATGTAGAAGAATGCAGATCGATCCATGCTTATCACCCTGTACAAAGCTTAAGTCCAAAAGTGGATCAAGGACCTCCACATCAAACCAGACACACTCAAACTAATAGAAGAAAAACTAGAAGCATCTGGAACACATGGGCACTGGAAAAATTTCCTGAACAAAACACCAATGGCTTATGTTTCTAAGATCAAGAATCGACAAATGGGATCTCATAAAACTGCAAAGCTTCTGTAAGGCAAAGGACACTGTGGTTAGGACAAAACGGCAACCAACAGATTGGGAAAAGATCTTTACCAATCCTACAACAGATAGAGGGCTTATATCCAAAATATACAAAGAACTGAAGAAGTTAGACAGCAAGGAGACAAATAACCCTATTAAAAAATGGGGTTCAGAGCTAAACAGAGAATTCACAGCTGAGGAATGCCGAATGGCTGAGAAACACCTAAAGAAATGTTCAACATCGTTAGTCATAAGGAAAATGCAAATCAAAACAACCCTGAGATTTCACCTCACACCAGTGAGAATGGCTAAGATCAAAAACTCAGGTGACAGCAAATGCTGGCGAGGATGAGAAAGGGAACACTCCTCCATTGTTGGTGGGTTGCAGACTGCTACAAACCATTCTGAAAATCAGTCTGAGGTTCCTCAGAAAATTGGACATTGAACTGCCTGAGGATCCAGCTATACCTCTCCTGGGCATATACCCAAAAGATGCCCCAACATATAAAAAAGACACGTGCTCCACTATGTTCATCGCTGCCTTATTTATAATAGCCAGAAGCTGGAAAGAACCCAGATGCCCTTCAACAGAGGAATGGATACAGAAAATGTGGTACATCTACACAATGGAATATTACTCAGCTATCAAAAACAATGACTTTATGAAATTCGTAGGCAAATGGTTGGAACTGAAAAATATCATCCTGAGTGAGCTAACCCAATCACAGAAAGACATACATGGTATGTACTCATTGATAAGTGGCTATTAGCCCAAATGCTTGAGTTACCCTAGATGCCTAGAACAAATGAAACTCAAGACGGATGATCAAAATGTGAGTGCAGATCGCTCATGAGAGACACAGACAGAATACAGCAAATACAGAGGCGTATGCCAGCAGGAAACCACTGAACTGAGAACGGGACCCCTGTTGAAGGAATCAGAGAAAGAACTGGAAGAGCTTGAAGGAGCTCGTGACCCCATATGTACAGCAATGCCAACCAACCAGAGCTTCCAGGGACTAAGCCACTACCCAAAGACTATACATGGACTGACCCTGGACTCTGACCTCAGTAGGTTGCAATGAATATCCTAGTAAGAGCACCAGTGGAAGGGGAAGCCCTGGGTCCTGCTAAGATTGAACCCCTAGTGAACTAGACTGTTGGGGAGAGGGCAGCAAGGGGGAGGGTTGGGAGGGAACACCCATAAGGAAGGGGGGGGAAGGAAGGGGATGTTTGCCCGGAAACCGGGAAAGAGAATAACACTCGTAATGTAAATAAGAAATACTCAAGTTAATAAAAAAAAAAAAAAGAAACCAGAGAATGTTAGAATAATTAGTAATGAAGAAGTCCTAAGGTTACATCAAATATTGGTACATATCGACTATATACTTTTTTCTAGTGGTTTTATAACAGGAACCTGCAGGTAACTTGGCAGACTTGTAAACAGCCATTAGAGACTGCCACGTTTATCCAGCACTTAAAACTAGATTAAGACATTGAGTGTTACCTGTAACATGATCTCATAAACAATTTAATTGTAGACTACAAATAGATTTCATTGGACTATATGTCTACATCCTTGTAGATGTAGGCACAGGTCTTGGATTAGCTAAAGTTTGTCTTACATCATACCTGTGCACAACAATATACACAACCTGGTGTTGGATAGCCTGATAAGTCAAATTATTTGATTCATTAACCTATGGGCAAAAATTCTCAACCAATTCTTTGTGAATCACGTTCAAGAATCAATGTAATTATATTTTAATTAAAATGTGTTTAAAAAATTTAAGAGGGATACACTATCAAAATATAAGTTGATTTTATCTAAAATATCCAAGTTTCACTCAATAGATTCAAACCAATCAATATATGCGGAATGAAAATATCTTGAGGTATATCTAATCAAGCAAATCAAATTCTTTTATGATATTAAGACATTGAAATAACTTTAAAACTTTGAAGAAATAAGTTGAAGAAGATATCAGGAGATCAACTCATCTCCCATGCTCATGGATTGGAATAACTAATGTAATAAAAGAGGTCATTCTATCAAAAGCAATCTTCAGATTTATTAAAATTATAACATAGTTCTTCACAGAAATTCAAAGGATAATTTTCAGCTTCATGTGGAAACAAAAAACACACTATTGCTAAAACAACTCTGAACAATTAGACATCTATTGGAGTTATCACTATCACTGATTTCAAGCTGTACTACAGAGATACAGTAATGAAAACAGGATGCTATTGGCAGAAAACACACACAGAGATCAATCTTATAGACTTGAAGAACCCCACACAAATCCATACACCTATTGAGACTTTTTGAAAACGAAGCCAGAAATACACACTGGATAAAATGCAGCACCTTCAACAAATAGTGTTGTTCAGATTACATGGCTGCATGCAGAAAAATGGAATTAAATCCATAGGTATCATCCACAAAATGTAAGTCAAAGTAGACTGAAAACCTCAACATGAAAGCATATACACTGAACCTGACAGAAGAAAAAGTAGGGAATAGTCAGGGACTCATAAGTATGAGAAAAATATTTTTTGACCAGAACACTGATAGCACAGGCACTAAAGATCAACAATTAATAAATGAGACCTCATTAACCTAAGAAGCATCTGCATGTCAGTTGGACACTATAATTGGACAAATTGACAGCCTACAGAATGGGACAGGTTTTTTTTTTTTAACCAAGCACATATCTGATAGGTTACTATCTAAAATACATAAAATACTAAAATTAAACAAAACAAAAAACCCCATAACAACAACAAAATTGGGCTTCAAAAAACAAATAACCCAATTAAGTAATGGAGTACATACCCAACAAAAAATTGTGAAGAAAAGGAAACTCAAATGGAAGAGAAACAAATAAATGTTCAACATCCTTAGTCATTAGGGAAATGTAAATCAAAACTACTTTGAGATTTCATCTTATATCATTCAGAATAACCATATCAACAAAACAATGACAACACATGCTGACAAAAATGTGGAATAAGGAGAAAGCTCATTCATTGCTGGTCTTCAGTGTGGCAAGATATTCAGAACGCTGGGGATGTACTTCAAGATCTAGCAATACCACCTTTGGACATATACTCAAAATGAGCTTCATCCTACAAAAGAGACAGCTGCTTAAAGACATTCATTGCTGCTCTAGTCAAAATAGACAGAACTTGGAAAAACCTAGCATATAGAGATGGCTAAAAAATATCTGGTACATTTATACAATAAAATATTCCTTATCCACTAAAAATGAAATTATGAAGTTTTCATGTAAATGGATTGAACTAGAGAAACATCATCCCAGGTGAGGTAACTCAGTCCCAGAAAGTCAAATTTGGTATGTGTTTTCTTACAAGTGGATGTTGTCTCTTAACTCATCCATCAGCAAGCTACAATCAAGGTAATCACAGGAATTAGGAAGAGAGTAAGTGATTAGATTGAAGGAGGGATGGATCTCCTTAGGAAGAGGACATAGAATAGATTATTATGGAAGGATGAAGGGAGACTAGAATGGGAGGATCAAACAGTGACAGGAGAGGAATGAGGGGATGAAGAAAGAAATATAAGGAGGAATGGCTAGGCCTAAGGAACATTTGAAAGGTCATAAGACAACCTAATACAGTAGAAGCTTCCTATAACATATACTTATATAAAGGTGTTTCAAATGAAATTCTTCTATAACATGATACAGAAAAGTTCCTCTTGTCACCAAAAGCAACTTTCAGTATGAAGATGAGTTGTATCTAATTGAATTATTGGCCAAAGTGTTCCCATCATAAACCCTAAATAATCTAAGCTATTGCCAAGGCTATTGCATTCTTTCCACAAACTTATAGTAAGGCTCTATTGATAAAGACAACACCTACAGAACTCACTGAAGATGTAGAAGTCAATCTGGTGACTACCTTGAGCTTTCACCTCTATGGACACTTAGACTAGAAGGTATTCTGCATGTTATTAGAGGAGAAACTAAATATCAACCTAGCTACAAACTTTACATATACAATTATGACCTACTTCCAAGATATGCTGCTGCAATAATGTTACAAAGTCTTGTAGGACTAACCAAGTAATATCTGATTTGAGTGAAGACCCACACTATGAGATGGCATGAAACACTGCTTGTGCATCTAAGAACCTGAAGTCAGATAGTCCAGGAATCTTGAAGAAAACCAATACTAATAGACTGTAGCAATGAAATGACTCCTATCATATCTTTTAGGAACATTTATTCATTACTCAGCCATCAAGAGAGAAGATTCCTCCTGTAGCAAATGGGAATTAATAGAGACCCATGGCCAGAGTATGTGTCTCTCAGACTTGAGAGACCTTTGAACATCAGTCCTAAAAGGGGTATTTCCATAAAATCCTTCCCTTCAGAGCATACAAAATTTTGTGAAAGAGGACTCAGAAAGAGTGTAAGAGTCAGAATTTATAGAGCACACTAAGGATTCAAGAACTTCTAGACAGGACCAGGGTTGTACACAAATGAATGTATAGAAACATGCAGCCAGCATGCACAGGGCCTACACCTGATGGGGTTTTAGAGCATAATGAAGCAGTAGACACATGTTACCATCCCTAACCCAGAGGCTGTCTCCTACTGACAGACATGTGAAAATGAAAAAGTTTTTATTCTAAGGGAGTCTCACTGGAAGAATAAACTCCTCCTTGTGTATACTCCATGTCTCACCCTTGTTGGCTAACAGAAAACAAACTCAACAGCATCTTTGGAGGTCTTGGTCTCATAATGAGATGGTTGGAAAATGAATAGGGCACTCACATATCTAACTCTGTTGAGGTCCCAGCTCTAATAGGAGAAGTAGACATATAACCTACTCTTTAATTCAGAAGCTATCTCCAGTTGATAAATGTAAGCAAAGAACTTAACAATCTAAACAGAACCATAACCAATGATGAGATTAAAATAGTATTCAAAAGTCTTCAATTAAAAATGTCCAGGGCCAGAATTATCACACCATAATTCTGGATTTTTAATTCTTCAGATTCTTCTTAAAACATTCCTTCTTAAACCGTTAAAAAAAGAGAAAAGAAACAGAATGAGCACTTACAAACTTCTACAAAGCCAGTGTCACTCTACTACTAAAACCTGGTAGACATACTGTAGGCCAAAATTCCTGATGAACATAGACTAAAAAAAATTTAAGAAAACAACAGTAAATATAATGTAGAAACACAGAAAGAAGACCATCAACTCTGACCAAGTTGTTTTATCTTTCAAATGTATAGATGGTTCAGCATATTTCTCAAGGCAATAAATAAAATAAACAACATTAATGGGCTTAAGACAAAAATCACCTGATTATTTCAATGGATGCAGAAAAGGTTTTGACAAAATCCATCATACATTCATGGTAAAGGTCTTGAAGAATGTAGAGCTAAATGCAATATACCACAACACAACAATATAGACACACGCATACACCCACATATAGGCAACATCAACCTAAGTGGAGATGTAAATTAGTCAAGGATATCCAACACTCCCATTTCTTCTTAATATTGTGTTTGAAGTACTACCTAGAGCAATGAGGCAATACAAGGAAATTAACAAGACACAATTAAGCAAATAAAAGTCAAACTATCTTTATTTGTAGATGACATAATGCTAAATATTGGAGATTAAGAGATTCTGCCAGAATAGAAATGATCACCAAATTCAGCAATGTGACAGCATTCAAAATCATCTTGCACAATCAATAACTTTTTTGATCCACCAAAAACAAACATACAGAACATGAGGACATGGACACATACACATTCACAGTAGCCTAAGGGAAAAATATATGAGAATAAATATAACCAAGGGAATGAGTACTTTATTCAATAAAATCTTTACGCTTCTGAAGAAAGAGGGAGAGTGAGACACTAGGAAACAACATGATATTCTACGTTCACAGACCTGTAGGAGAAGTGTGGTGAAAATGAGCATCCTACCAAAAGCTATTTAATGTCTCAATGCAATCCCAGTGAAAATGATATCTGTTTTTTCACAGGAAATAATGTGCAATTTCAAATGAAACCACAGAGGATCCCGAAGTGAGGAAATGATGCTTGAACATTGCAATTCTATATTTTAAGATATATTAGAGAGCCATAATAACAAAATGACATTGGTATTGTCACAAAGCAGACATGTAGACCAGTGGAACAAAAATCAAATCCCAAACATGAATACATGTAACTTCAACCACTTAACATTTGACTGAGATGTCAAAAAAAGAAAAAAAGAAAAAAAAAGAAATAAATCCACATGCTGAAAAAAGAAGCATCTTCAAGAAATGCAAACAAAACATTAAAATTAACCTTGTATCTGTCAACTTGCACAAAACCTAATTCCAAATGGATCAAAAGCATAAGTGTGAAGCCTGAAACTCTGAGACTATTAGAAAAAACACATAGTACCCTCCATGATACAGTTGTAGGAAAAGATTCTGTTTGCCCAAGAATTAAAGCTAACAACTGAGTATTGGGACTTCATAAAACTAAACATCTTCTGCATAGCAGTCAACAAGGTGTACAAAGAGCAAAGAGAGTAACAAGAGCTTTGCCAACACTTTCTGAGGTTTAATACCCATAACATAGAAAAATGGAAATTCTGTAATATCCTGGAATTGAATTTTCCATAAGCTCACTGTACAGAATACATGCCAGTGGCTTGCTTTGTGATATTAGTTATATTATTGGATATAATTCATGACAACACTAATTCTTGACAACAGGCTAGAAGAGGGCATGAATATTGGAGTAATAAGGGGAGAATTGAGTCTCAGAACAGAAAGAAACTAGAATACTTTTGTTCTTTTTTGGGGGAAAACTAATAAACAGAAATAATGAAAATAAATTAGAGAAAGTTCTTGGGATATAACAGCAGTATGTTGGACGTAGATAGCAGGGTTGAATGTATACATAATATTTCTAGACATTGCATATCTTTGACATGTGACAGAAAATAAGCAGAAAATTATTAACTTAGTGAATATAGAAATTATTATTACTTTGATTATCAGATGCAGAATCCACAGTAATAGTAAAAAGAGGTTAAAATGCAGCAACTACCATATCTCCATCCTTGTATACACTAGTTTTTGTCTTCGCAGCACAGTAAGAGCGGTCAAAGGAGTAGACATCACTGGAATATTGCAGAAGCAGGAACATAAAAATCAGAAGAAGCATCATAGAAGTAACTGCAAAGTTTAAGTCTATGTACAGTTTGAATTTGCAAAGACAGGAGGTGTATACATATCCAATGAATTTGTATTAAATTGTATAAATTTCAATTTTTTTGTTGACTATGACTTGTACTTTTATTCCCATGGTTTCTTCAACTCAGTGTTTGAATATCCTTTGGAGATTCTGAAAACCTTTCTTTCTTGGAAATCCAAATGTGAGGTCGCACTTGCCAGAAAAAAAATTATTGAAAATATGTTTAGGGCTCATCATCTCCAATCCCAGGTGCTATGATTTCATCAAGTTTCAGTGACAACCGGGTTCCTGAGCTGAAGTCCTCTTGGGAAGTCTTGATCAAGCTGATGTCAAAAAAACTTACTTTCTGCTGTGGATGAAAATATTGTCCTAAGGGGTGGGGATGTATCTCAATTGTTAGTGTGCTTTTCTATCATGCACAAAGTCCTGGGTGTAATCACCAGAAACACATAAACTGGGCATTGTTTTAAACATCGGTAATCCCAGCACTGGGGATCAAGACACAGAAGAATTTGGAGGTCAAGATAAACTTTGTAGACACAAAATGTTTGAGGTCAACCTGTACTAAAGGCTGTCTCAAAAATGTTGTTAAAATCCATTTGTATATACTCAGGATTAATTTTTGCTCATTTAACATGATTTTCTTAGAGTATGTGAGGTGTCTGTACCCATTCCTACTTAAACAGATACAAATGAACTACAAATTATATATATATATATACACTTGTACACATATATAGTGATTTATATATGCATTAGTGAAAATTTACTAAATAATTACACATTGAATTTAGTTTATCAGCTGTGCCACATTCTACTTCATGTAATCCATTCATAATTTGGAAAAACATATGGCTAGGACAGAGTAAGAATAGAGAAAGAAATGTGACTTATCTGTCCTTTGATATTAACTTTTTCCAATCCTTAACAATGCTTTGAAATGGAGAGTACTAGGGGGTTTTGTCATTTTTTATATAGATATCTGTGTTTGTGTGTGCATATCGTGTGGAGGCCACAGGTTGAAATCAAATGTCTTCCTTTACTAGTCTATATCTTACTTTTATGAAACAAGTTTCGAAGTAAAACCAGAACTTTTTGATTCACCTAAAGTAAATGAGCAACCAGTTTTGGCCTCTCCTCTCCAAGGAAGTACTAGGACTATAGATGTATGTGATATGCCCATATAGTTTATGGGAACTGGGGATCTGAACACAGGTTGTCATTATTTTATGGTCAACTGAACCATTACCCTTGCCCCTAAAGTCTACAACTTTTCAGATAAAAACAACTTTTAATCAGCTCTCAAGTGGAGACATATCATTATTTTTTAAATGTACCTAGCATACATACAGAAGAATTTTAAGTACAGAATAATGAATTTCAAAGAGTTTTGTGCAAATGTTTATTTTAACACTTTATAACTTTTGCAGCACTGGGTATTGAACACAGTGCCTCCTACATGCTAAGCTGAAGATGTAAAACACATCTAAACTGGGATTTTTTTCATCTTAAAGATTAAAATCATAAGATTAACAGAACAAAGATGGTACTAGAAATGATTATGTTTAGCAACTTGTGTCAGACTCAGAAATACAAATACCAAAGTTTCTTTCTGTTATCTTCTGTTTGTGTGCTTGGCCTGAAAGCCAAAAAGAAAGATAGAAGAGAGAACACGAGAGGGCAATAGAGAGTAATTGGAATGTTACATAAAAGAAAAATTGGAGAATGTTGGAGGAGACAAAAGAGACCATAGAGAAGAGAACAGGAAAGGTTTCTTCTCCCAGGAGTTGTTACTGCTAATAGAACTTTCAGAATCATTCTTTTCAATAATTTTATCTTCAGAAGTTTCCTTGGATTTGTGAGTTTCATGTTTTAGATAACGTCTTTGATCTACTTGGAGTTTAGATTTTTGCAAGTTGGGTGATAAGAATACAGTTTATTTTGTTGTATTTCATTTTTAAATTTATTATAGTTATTTTCATAACTATATCTCATTCATTCATCATAAGTGAAAGAACTGAAGAGAATAAACATGAAGACATTGTTGTAAGCACAAACCTTGCATTTCATACTCTTTTTATGCAGCATCATTTAAGATTGTTTTGTTTATCTTATCATGTCTGCTGTATCTTTACCAAGAACTAAGTGTTGTTTGAAAACCATGAACAGGTTCAACTCTGCATGTGGTATTTTTTCTATAAGGATTTTTAAAATTAATGTTTTACATTATTAAGAACAATATTCTTTTTTATTAAACAGTTTTCATTATTTCAGAATTTTATAAATGTGTATAATGTGTTTTGTTCAAATTCATTCCCATTATCTACCATCCAATTTTGTACCCTATTCTACATCCACTATTCTCTTTCCAAATTCATGTGCTCATTTTTGAAAAAAAAATAGCAAAGCAAAGCAAAGCAAAACCAAACCAAATAAACAACAATAAAGCATCTACAGCTAGGAGCCATGTAGGGAAAGCTAAAACAAGCAGGTAATTTTACTGTGATGGTTTCTATAATGCATGGATTGTAATTCTATGATGGAAAAGTCCTTCTAGGGAAGGGTGAAGGGATTATATTTTAGGAAGGATTTCCACTACTAACTAATATGGTTTTCCTGTTTCCATTAATTGCTTCTGAAATAGAAAGCATGCATTTACAAGTTAGAATACATTCCAAGATGTAAAAAAATTAACCATGTGATTCATTCCCCTTGAAACAGGTATGAAAATAAGAATGATCACATTGCATGGCATCATATCAGAGCTGGAGGAGACTGCAAAATGAGCAGGAAGGAGAAGGGTAGCCCAGTAGAATAACTTGGAATTTAAAAGGAAACTTAAAAATTAAGATAGCAATACACAGAATGCAGAGAGAGATACAGAAGAAGCTGCAGAGAGAGCAGAAAGTGTACGCAGACTTCTCCTGCCCAGGTGTCTTAACAGGTCTTTCTTTTAACAGCAAGACAGACTTAGTTTTACCAGAGAGAACAATTATTTACAGCCCTGGGTTTAATTAATTTAGCCCTTGTTCTTGGTCTTTTGTTCCTTATTCATATGTAAATATAGACGTGTGTGTGTGTGTGTGTGTGTGTGTGTGTGTGTGTGTGTGTAAATATATAATTATGGGATAAGTAAGTAGCTGATACCAACCAGAATGCATTAAGATATATGATTATATATGCATGAATTTGTATATGAATTTATGTAGATTTATGTGTATTAACTTGGGTAAAAGATTTTCTTTCTGCTAGTGCCTCTCTTCTGGTTCAATAAAAGTTTATTGTTCCAAGTATCCCTCACACCTGATGATCCAGAAGTGTGATAAGCCAAGAGAGAAAAACAGGAAACTGGCACTCATTCCTCCCCCTTCCCCTCTCTCCAGTAACATGAAAGTAGAAAGTAACTGAGAGGGAAGAAAGTCTGGGAGCTGGGAAAGAAGGGGGCAATGAAACATATATGAATATAGAAATAAGATTATTTTAAGATAAGGAACAAGAGGAGACAGAGGGGATGGGGTCATTAGTTTGTGAGGGGGATGAGTAGGAACAAAATGTATGTATGGAAATATAATGTACTGACTTGAAAAAGTAATAAAAATTTACTAAGTCTTATAATTATAATGTATTTTGTCCCTGTGACCCTGAAGAGAGTTCCTTTGTGGTCTTAACAAAATAATGTAGCACTTTGGGGCAAAGATACAGCCTAGAAGTCCTGCACTTGAGACCAAGATGGAGAAGACTTCCACAACTACAGTGTCTTTCCCCTTAGTACTGTGGTAGACAGGGAGGAAGGTGACCCAGACACTGCAGAACACCAGCATGCTGAATGTCAGGAACTTGGCTTCATTGAAGGTGTCGGGTAGGTTCCTGGCTAAGAAAGCCAAGGTGAAGCTTCCCAGGGCTAGAGCCTCCAGGTAACCCAGCACACAGGAGAAGGCAGTGACTGAACCCTTGTTGTTGATAATATGTTCATGTTCAAAGTGTGTATCTGTGTCAATGAATGGAGGGGAGTTTCCCAGCCAGACTCCACACAAGATAATTTGGATCAAGGTGCAGATGGGAACTATGAAGTTAGGTGCCCGAGTTACCAACAACCACCTGATTCTTCTTCCTGGAGTGGTGACCTTGAAGGCCAGAACCATGGTAATCGTTTTGGCCAAGACAGTGGAAACAGCCACAGTGAACACCACTCCAAATGTGGTCTGTTGCAGGATGCAAGTGGCTGTGTTGGGATGGCCAATGAAGAGAAAGAGCAGAGAAAACAGAAGTTAAGGGCAATGAGCAGGACGTAGGTGAGAGTACGGTTATTTGCCTTCACAATGGGAGTGTTCTTCTTCTTCAGAAAGATGCCAAGAACTAGAGATGACAGTGCAGAGAAGCACAAGGCTATGCAGGACAGACTTATCCCCATGGGGTCTTCATAATCCAGGAAGGTCATAGACTTTTGGAGGCAGTGATTTTGTGCTGTGTTGGCATATTGATGGTCTAGACACTGCATACACTGATCCACATCTGGTGAAAATGTACATTTTTGTTATTTCATGATCATTATTCTTTTGCTCATAGCCCCTCTTATTTGAGTAGGTTAACCTGATAGCCTTCCTCTGTTACTTCAGATATCAGATGAACATTGTGCAGGGACTAATGTGACTGCAGCATTGTGACATAGACAAAGTTACGATTTCTCCTCCTAATTCAATGATACATTGGTCTGAAGATTCTGACACCACCAGAAACTTAGGAATGTACACTACACAGCCTCAGTTTGGTTACAATATTGCCGCCATAGTTAGCACATCCTGTGCTGGAGACTAATGGTCACCAGGTAAATGCACTTTCTGCCCAAACCTGATGATGTGAATTTGGATGCCCAGGACACAAGTAAAGACTGGACATAGAAGCACAAATGTCTGTAATCCCAGGACCCCCCTATTGTGAGATGAGACACAGAGACAGAATTTGTCTTGGTAGCTCATGGGACATCTAGCCTAGCTAATGCATCTGTGGAGAGACATAGTCTCAAGAAAAAGAGTCAGGTGATGACTGGCTTCCCAATTCCATATGTGCACCATGGTAAATTTACTTCCCCTCACATGGACCCTCTTTCACTCAATAAAAAAATTTACACTTGAGCAGTGGTAATTTCAATGTTAGAGTCTTTATGTTCTGTGTAGATAAGTGAATATTTGTAGTTTCG
Source organism: Rattus rattus (assembly GCF_011064425.1). Lineage (NCBI taxonomy): Eukaryota > Metazoa > Chordata > Mammalia > Rodentia > Muridae > Rattus > Rattus rattus. Next base: position 2,773,503 of record NC_046169.1, read on the forward strand.
TTGATTCATATGTGTACATAAATATGTATGCAGCCTGTATTTCTACATGTGTTACCCAGAGGTACTTAACTTAAGGTACATTCCTCATGAGCCATCTAATTTGCTCTGTTGTGTGGTGTCTCTGGGGATTTCTGATTAGTCTAGTTTGGCTGGCCAGGGAGTGCCAGGGATTTGTATTTCTGCCTCCACAGTACTGGTGTTATAGGCACAGTCCACCACCACAACTGGCTTTTTATGTGATTTGTCTGTTGGGAAATCCTACTATTAAGGGTGCAGTCTACCATGTATGGAAAAGCTCTCCAATTAGAACTTACTGCCTGTAACTCCAAAAAAACCCTCTGAGGAAGGGCCATAGCATGTGGCTAGATTATAGGTTCAACTTCCACTTTTCTTACAAGAACCTGCCTAGAAGCATTCCTACCCTAGCCATTAATACATATCTACCTTTGAATTCCTTACCCATTCTCTAATATCTATATAACTCTGTTCAACCCAAATAAAGTTGAGTGTAGTTGATTCCTGAAATCAATTTGTCCATCTGTACTCACATCCTCTGGATCCTGTCCCCAACACCCCCACACCCTTTGTCCTTGACAGCCAATGGCCAGCAGCCCTAGGTGAGAAGCAAGGTTCACAATTGTTAGAAATTTACCAAAGTTGCCAGGATTATGGGTAAGTACTTTATTTACTGAGCCATCTCCCCATTGCAATTCTCTCTTCTTTGGCCTATGGCTTGTTAAAAGACAGTTAATGTTAGATTTACAAAAGATTCAGCTGACCTCAACATAGACCATCAAACAAAATGTAGGGAAGTGGGAATGTCACTTCCCCACCACTCTAGAGTAAAAAGCCAAAGAGAAGGGGAAATTCTCCAGAAACAACCCCAGTAAACCAAACTTTTGGATGGGATATGTTTATCTCATCCCTCCTCCCAACGCTTGGGGGCCATCATTGAAGAGGAGGTAGAAGGAGTGTAAGAGCAAAACGGTGAGGAGGAATGCTGCAGGAAGGCTTCTGGGCGTGATGTTCCAACTGTACCCATTAACTCAGAGCAGATGCGTTTTCCTGAACAAGACTTGTATAAGATCTAGACGGCTAACATTTTCATATGGATCAGGGAGGGTTTCATGAGGTCACACTCTAGTTGAGGCTATGAGAAGTTTATGGTTTTAGGGGAAGAAGAGTCAATTACCTTTTGGGATGTTCCTGGTAAGTCCACCATTTTCTAGTAAATGTGTGTTTTAGCAGCACTGATTGGATTTAGTGAGTTGTAAAAATGAACACCCATCAAACAAACAAAAAATTAAAGATGACATGAAATTGAGAGGAGAATAAGAGAGGATCCATGTATAAAACTACTAAAGATCACATTAAAAATATTTCTGAATGGCGGGTCCTAGAATCAAATCACCGGAAGGGATTCTGATGTTCTGTATGAAATAGATTCTGAGAAGGGACAGGATACCAGCTGTGTCAAGGTAAATTATTAAAGTGGGATAAAGAGGGAGTGGATCCTAGACAAAATCCACCAAGGGGACTGGAAAAAATGTCTTAGTTAAACGAGTGCATGTAAGTATGAGGGACTTGAGTTCAATTCCCAGCACTCATTTAAAAGTGCAAGTGCAACTCTAAGCACTTATAATCTCAGAACTAGTTTGGCAAAGACAGGAAGGTCTTTCTAGCTAGCTATTGTAGCCAGATTACAAGCCTGCAGTTTCAGTGAAAGATCTTGTCTCAAAAAAGAAGGTGGAGAGCGATACACACTTGTATGTGTGCACATCCTACTCCTCACCCCACTCTACTACTACCATCAGCACCACCACTGTGTTTGAGAAAGTAGCAAACTTGGGTTTCCCATCTGTAAAGTCTATCCAGATACTAAGAATGCAAGGACCCACAGAATACTCTGAACCTTCATAGAAGCTGCCCTGAAATCTCATTCTGTGTACATCAGCATACTCAGGTAGAAGCTGAAGCTTGCCAGTGGTGAGGGAATCATAGTTTTAACTAAAATTATCCAGTTGGAGGCTCTGGCAAGATTGTTTATTTGGGGAAAGCATTGTTCTGCAGGCCTGACAACTTGAGTTTCATTCCTGGACTTGCAAAAATGTGAAAGGAGAGAACTGATCTCCCACAGTTGTCTTCTCATTTCCACGTGTGTGCCATGTGTGTTGTGGTGGTTTGAATAAGAATAGCACCCTTGGCTCATATATTTGAATACTTGGTCATCAGTGAATGACAGACTTGAGAGGGATTAGAAGGAATGGTCTTGTCAGAGGAAGTGTATCGTGGGGACTTGGGGGGATGAGGGGTATAGACTTTGAGGTCTTTAAAACCAAAGTCAGGCCCAGTGGCTCTCTTCTTGTCTGCAGATCCAGATGTAGAACTCTGAGCTATTTCTTCAACACTATGACTGCATGTGCCACCTGGCAACCTACTATGATGACAATGTACTAAACCTCTGAAATTAAGCTCTAACAAGTGCTTTTTTTATAGGAGTTGTCAAAGTCAGTGTGGATTGTCACGGCGGTAGATTGATGACCAAGCAGTTAATAACAGGACAGAGGTGTTGCTGTGACTGGCTGACCATGTTTGCTGCAGGAATGTGGAAGACTTGGATTTTGGACCAGAAAAGTGGTTGGATGATTTAAGTTGGGCTTAATGTGCTATCTTTTTAGAGCATGGAAGGCAGTAGTGCAGAGTGCAATGTAGATTATAAAGGATTACTTCAAGAGGTTTCACAGAAGAAGAATATTACTA